>NW_008630017.1:106360-118956 GCF_000691845.1 Merops nubicus | reverse complement strand
GGGACTTCACCAGACTGCCATGACTATAATGGTGAGGTGACAGAATCCTGAGGACCTCAGCTGAACTTAGACAGACTTGAAGCCATAGGAAGATGTCTGATAAGAATTTCAGGAGCTTTCAGCACATTCACCTCATTTTTTCAGGTAAACGCATTAGAAAAGTGGAAATAAACTTTCTTCTTGCAAATTCGGTAGCTGTCTGTACTTTTGGCCACTCATTAGAGTCCATCTCCCCATGGGAAAAAAAAAGTTTTTCTTCTTACTTTTGACTTTCCAAAGAGAGCCAGTATGATTCTTTTACCTCAAGAAAGTAATTTTTTTTTTTCCCTCATTCTGACTTTCCACTGAAAGCAGCATTGCACTTGTCACAAGGTACCATCTTAACTAACTCCTGACAGGCTTTGTGAATGCCACTCACGCTATATAATACAGCACCACCACCACAAGGAATGTAGCAGGGTGACTTTCTGTTGAAGCGAATGTGGAAAACCATGAAACGAGTCTATTGCTGTGTACCTTTAGCTCCTGCCATTTCAGGATTAGCTACAGCTTACGCAAAAGCAAGCCCGGTTCCCATTTTTCATTTCACTTTACCAAAAATACTGTGCTAAACCCCATGGAGAAGAGGAAATATCAAATGGCACTGCCTAATTAGTTCAGCCTGACATTTTGAGGAAAATGCACTTCATCTTGACTTCTTTCCCCTCTTAACATTTCAGGAGTTGTCCAGTTCTACTTTCTGCTCTGGTGTGTGACGTTGTACAACCAGGAAAATACATCTAGTTCCCCTTGGACAAGGCTTTTTTTTTGTGAAGCAGGTACAGAAAGCGAGTTTCTGTTTTGCCAACCCCCCTGTGTACCCTAGGACAATTGTGTAAAACCTCCTCATTCCCAGTGGAGTTCCTCAGGCTTCCTTTGCCGTGCTGCCCGGAGCGAAGAGAACCTTCCTGAACCGGCTTGGCATTTCTTATTACCGGAATTGCGTTGGCACATCGTGTCAGATAGAAACTTCCTCAACAGAGTGGCCCCAGCATCAGAGAAACAGATTTGACAGGTTTTTAGAATATAAAGATAGGAAAAATGCAAAACAATTGCTTCCTCTATTCTACAGGCCACGAGAGAGTCACCATTGCTAAGCTCGGTACAAGCTTTATATTTATAAAACGAGTGGTGTACAGAAGCTTCTCTTTTGCAGAGTTAAAACTGAGGCAAAACTTGTAAAGTTACGTTTGAAGATTGCTAAGTCTGGTAAAAGCACCCAGATGCAGTTGTACTTGTGGTTTGTTTTTATCCTTTAGCTAAACATACTTTTCTTCCACTGTAAGATGAGTAAGTTAGAATAGCAATGAAGACTTGTGACAACTAAATCAAGGTATGTAAACTTACCCACAAATAACCTTTGAAATGGGGTTTGGGTTTTTTTTTTTTTTTTTTTGCAGCAACAGGTAAAGATCCGACCATGTCTGCATTTTCTGTGTTTTGACCTGACTGAGTCAGTCTGCACTTTATAAAGCCTAATTACAGATTAATTATATAAAACTGTCTATGCAGAGATCTGTTCAAGTATTTTTGCTGAAGTTTAACTTGAGCATGTGTGTATACACTTGCATGCATCAGTCTGATTTGCTATTTATCAAGGCCAGTGCTGACTTGGCGGAACAGATGCTTCAAGATGGAAACTTCAACTGCTCATTACTTGAATTCTTGGATTAAGAATCATCAACCTGTCTGGAGGAAACAAGACATCTTACTCGGTAGCTGAACCAAATCTGTACTCGGATTTTAAGGAGTCTTAATAACTTCGGGTAACAGCCTCATATTTCTTGGTGTTGGGTACATTTCAAATTATTTTCAGCCCATCTGAGAAGAGGAAGCAGAGAAAAATCTTTTATTGTTTCCAGTCCCCTTTTTTGACCTCTATAGGTTTAACGTGTATCTGAACTGGAGGCTGTTTATTACCACAGGCCTTTTTGGGAACAACAGGTCATTGACTCAGCTTTAGGAGATGACTGTTTCCTGTATCTTCATCCGTTGTCATACAGCTGCTCGGCTCTGACTTTTTGCACGGCAGGGCCAGAAACCGTAACAGCGTGCTCCTCAAGCATGCAGCTTAATTATTTACGTACTATTAGTGCAGATGGAAATCTGTACATGGGGGTAATTACACAAGATTAGTTGAAACGCACACTTAGAAAATAACATTCACCATTTTTGGAAAGGTGGTTTGCCTGTCATTTTGGAAGTTTGGTGGGAGCCCCCACCACTCTTCTCTGCCGCGTCCCCCTACAGTGCGTGGGCTGCCACTTTATAAATGCAAATGCTGTTGGCAACATTTTTTAGCCATGGGTGGTCCTATGCTGATGTTTAACTGCTTGAATATATGAGGCAAACCCACATTCTTTACTACTAAAGAAAGTAATTTTGGCTTCAGAGTGTTTACGCTGAAAATTTGTTAACAAACATAACTGTAAAACTGCAATACTTGCATGTTTTGGCTGAAGTCTGATGAGAGAAATAATGTACAGCGGTTGAGATTGGTGAAATACTGGTTCTCCAACTGGGAGATGGAGCCTTTGCAGGCTCGGACGTGGCAGAGGGGATGGTCTGGCTGGACGAGCTAGGAGGGAATCAAAGCAATGACATGCTACTTGTTTCAACAGTCACTAGGAGCATAATGAAGTAGGGCAGCAAATATTCATTTGGAACTAAATCTTGATGTTGAGAGCAAAAATAATTAAGGGATGTGGTCAGAAAAAATTCCTTCACCTCTTATGCTGTGTTCTTTGAAGCAGAGGAAGAAAGGGTAAGCTCCTTAATCAACTGCCTATAATATGCAGAAAGAAGACAGTGGGGACTTTAGTCTGCTAATATCTGCAGGGAACAGCGTGCTGCTTACCGCGATGCGGGGAACACAGCGGAGACCCCGACAGACCACTTTGGCTATCCAGAGAAGCTAATGACCCCCTGTGGCTATGTTCCCTGTGGTACCTGAACTACCTTATTCAGAGCAAGGGTAGAAACCTAAATTTCTGTGTGTCACATACCTATACATTTAGTGGTGAAGCAGGAAAGTTCAAGCTATTAGCCCTAATGTCCTTAAATTTTCTACAATTAAGTGGTAGTCTCTACTCAAATGGTCTTGCATCCAGCATAGGAGAATTCTGCACTAGACAAGTTTATAATAATCAGATTTGATGAGTGGACAAAAATAGGGAAAAAAATTTGGAGGACATCCCAAAATGATTATTTAATCGTACTCTCTGTAATCAGCAGAAAGACCAAAAAAAAAAAAAAAATCCTGACTTGGAGATTTGAAAGGGCTAATTTCACAAAGCTGAAATAAATAGTAGGCTGGAGAAGTAGTGACCAGTGAATAATGAGACAGAGTCTGAATGAGGTGGGTACAGTCCTCAAGTCTACAATCCCACAGAAGCTAGTCAAAACAAAACATCCCTTCCTCAAAAGAACGACCGCTTTACTTCTGCCTCTTTAGAGGGCATTTTGAAAAGCAGTTATAATTATAGCTACTCAACAGCTGGGAAAAGAACTAGGAACAGCAAATATAACTTTGATGGCAGTGATTGTGGAAAAATAATATGGAGGAAGAAAGATGCCTAAGAAGTCAATGACTTGCATTGAAAAGAACATCTAAAAAAAAAGTCCGTGAAATGTATTAAAAACTTTAACCATTGTCTGTTTTTAGATAAAAGATGTGGAACTGATGAAAATCAAGGAGGAAAAACATGTTAAATATTTCTGTGCTCTATTTGAGAAAAGAGTAGGAAATGTATCATATAATGACAAAATATTTTCCATTTCAGCAGTAATTCAAGAGCATATTAAACCAGCTACTATTAATGGTCTTAGATGAGTATGTCTGGATAACTTCACACCAAGAATTTTAAAATAGCTGGTCAGTGAGCTTTCAGGATTCATATTCAGTAATTGTTAGAATATTAGACATGTTCCAGAAGACTGTTAAGAAAGCTAGAGTTAGAACCAGTTCTTAAAGGAAAATGTAGATTAAATGATGCAGGTAGTTATAAATTTGTATCGTGGCATTAATTTTAGCAGCTTAATGTGAATAGTCAATGTGAGGATTTATTAAAATAAAAGAATATAATTCATGGCACTTGGTATATGCTTATGAAGAACAAGACCTTGTTATATTACCTTTGAATAAAGTTGGACATGAAAAATAACAGAGTTTATGCAAATGACTTTTTTGTAAAGTGTATCACTTGGTTTAGCTCAACATTTTTGTCTAAAATTCCTAATTGACAAGTGTCAGCTTTTTTCAAATGGAATATTGCTGGGTTGGTGTCTAAGTTCTTGTGGGGATTGTTTTTTAACAAGCTCTTTACCATTTTTAAAAGAAAACATAATAATTGATCGATTTTACTGGGGAGATTAAGTGTGTGGGATAAATAAAATAACGCAGGTGGGAAATCTGTCTGCTGAAACAACAAATCCCTAGATTCACAGTACGCACTTAAAACTTATGTGCAGTGTGGATGGCTAAATAGAGCAAAACCTGTATGAATGGATTCTTTGAGCTATCAGATAATGAACTACCAAGGCTGGAGTTTGAATGGCTGGAGTTAAATCTAGACAATTTCGGTCTTGATCTGTCTCCCAAAGTGGGGTCACTTATGTATCATTTATATTTGGATGGAGTTTTTTGTTAGTGTTTGAGAATCACTCTGAAGCAACTTGCAGAGCACTCATGGCACGTGCACCATAGCTCAGGAATTTCTGATTTAATTAGACTAGTAATGTGTTTTTGTTGCTTCAGTTTTGTTGTTGTGCACCACAATTCCATGATCTGTTCAAGGGAGCTACCCCAACTCAAAGGAGCACAAAGAATTAGGTAGCACTCCTGTTTATCTAAACAGTATGAACCTGGGGAGAAAAAAAAAAAAAACAACAACCCAAATGGTAGGAAGGAACCAACCCTTCTGCTATCAGAAACAGCCACAGCAGCAAAAGGAGGATTTTCAGTCAGTCAGAGGATATTAAAATTACAACAGGATTCTTTTGTTTAGTGGGTAATGACTCAAGATGACCATTACTTTTTTTTTCAGTGTATCTTGGTAGCTTGATTGACATTTTTTTATTTAAAACAAACAAACAAACCAACCAACCCAAAAAAAGGAAGTTTAGGAACAAGCAAATAATTTCAATAAATGTCAAAGCAAGTACTGATTTTTCAGGCATCTGCCTCAAGACTCAGTGAGTTTGACCTCCACTGAAGACACATTAAGCCTATAAGTGAGCTGAATAACTGGGTGCCACTTGTCAGGAGGGATAACAGCAAAGCAGAGGTTACAAAAACCTACCTCAGGCTGCAGTAGAAGGGTGAGTCAGGAGTTTGAAAGGCGCTTTCCATGAAAGCTTCTGAAGGTGTACTTGATTTTTCATTCCATT
Organism: Merops nubicus; assembly: GCF_000691845.1. Classification (NCBI taxonomy): domain Eukaryota; kingdom Metazoa; phylum Chordata; class Aves; order Coraciiformes; family Meropidae; genus Merops; species Merops nubicus. The sequence continues at coordinate 113,529 of NW_008630017.1, read as the reverse complement.
CACACATAGAAGAGGAATGTAATTTTGTGATGAGAACATTTAAAATCCTGTCTTAGTCAAAACTCCAGAAGTCAGAGAATGTATTTGGACTCATCAGTGAAGCTAAAAACTCATCAGAACATCTGCCAGATGTCGTGGTCATCACAAGCTGACTGATAAGAAAGATGAATGAACCAAATGCTACCAGCCTCAGAGACTCCAGTCCTCCACTACAAGGAAGCTGATCATCAAAGTGCAGCTGGACATGGGTCCTATCTCCTGTTTACCTGGGGGCTCACAGAGCTGTTGACAGTATTGGTCTTGCTGGCTGGGGAAATTTCTGTATTTGTACTCGTGTACTGCAATGAAAGGCACAGCTGCGTCCCCCTCCGTGGTTTCTCTTTGCCTCATGATGAACACCTCCCATCAAGGAAGCAACTGCCTCCACACAGTTTGTCCACTTTCATTTAGCTAGGTAAGGCACAGTCAGAAAATGACCAATTTGCCAACACGGGAATGATCTAGAAATAAGATGACGGGCAAAATGACAGTAGTTATTGATGATGACTCAAATGTCTATTCACAGCAGGGCTTTAAAACTGACTGACATACATGTATCAAAATGCATCCACACAGAAACATACCTCTTCTCAAGGAACATAAGTAAGTTGTCCATTTAAAAAAAGTCAAATCAAATGTTGCAGAAGCTGAAACATTTAATGGCATAGGACAGTATTACAGATCTCACCTTTGTTTAGCTAACTATATTTTCCCATGAGCTGTAGATCATTAATTTTCAAAGTCCTTTACAATGTTTTTAATTCTAGATCTCAGACATACATGAATTAGTAGATTATATTAAATAATATACAACACAGTTAAACAGTTAATTATCATTATGTTGCTTTTTTTCTTCATTATTTTCGTCTTTCTGAAAATAGAGCCTTCAATAGAAGTAAATAGTCTTTCAGTGAGAAAAAGCACAAAACACTTTGTTAACATACTGACACTTGCAGCTTCAAGTGTTACATTATTTTCTACAAAACATACTGGAAAAACATGCAATACAATATGTAGTAAAATATTTGATCCAGCTTTATTTTACACTTATTTTAAGGATATTCATTAATTCAGATAATTAAGGATACTGTTTTCCAAAAAGAGGCATTTAAATGGCAGTCATGTTACAACCAGCTTAGCTAGTTTCCACTTGTAATGTACTAACCAATTTTTTCCTAATTTCTTTTTGAAAACGCTTTTTGAAATACTAAAAAAGAAAATAACTAAAAAGAAATGTTTACTTTCAGAACAAGAGATCAATAAAAAGCCTTTCTCCATTTTAATAACAGAGGTCTAGATAAAGATATTTCTGTAGTAGAATGCTCCCACTTGACCTGGAAGTATTCTTGTTGCTAGGTGGCTTAATGAAAGCTTGGCCTCTGTCTGTTGTGCTAGGTTATGGAAAGCTGCAGCCCACGAACATATAGCCCGTCTCAAAGGCAATTACCCGACCGGTTCCCAACGTGCTTAGTTAAGCTACAGAGCTCGCTTACGCATGAGCTCCTAACTCATGTGGCAAGTTGGATGAGGCAACACTTCAACAACACATCTTAATCCCTGTGCTGCTTGAAAGATAGAAATAAGATAAAGGAGAGGAAAAGTCAGTTTGATCTTTTTAACAGGACAAGGTTTCTTTCTCTCTAGGTTGCACACTGGTAACTTCGTGGAGTAACAAAATACAAAACGTTTTTATTGATTTGAAAATCTTGCTTCTGTGCAATTCAAGAGTAAGGCCTAATGATTCATGAATCTGGCACACGTTATGGCATACAAACTGCCATAAGATACTACATAACTGTATGTAATCTGTGGGGGAAAAAAACCCAAACTGTATTTTATTGCACTGAAGAAACAAACTAATATTCAAACATATTTTGGCAGTACCGGTAGCTTGTTCTACAAGTTTTAATGTGTTTTAACATGCTGCGCCACAGTTTTTCAGGTTTTCATTTTCGTATTCAGATATGACTTAACTGAAAAGGGAAAGAAGTGGAAGGGACAAAGAGGATGTGAACTCTTATGCTTTTGCTTCATGCTAGCATCGCCAGACCATGTGAATAGAGCAGGTTGCAATTGCACAAACTGTCTTTCATCAATACCACCATCTGTGCCCATCCCTGTTATTTTAAACCTTACATAAAAGCAATTATTTGAGCACAGTGAAATTCACCTACGAGATAGCATTTAGTCACAGTGAATTAGACCAGCTTGGTCCACCGTGTACTATCAGCAGAAACATTATGCAATAATCCACTTCAGCACTTCCAGTCTAGGTGCTGTTTTTTATCGTATGAAGCAGAGGAAATAACCTTTTCTGGTATCTAATTCATGAAGAACAAAAAAAGCTCCATGTTCTTTATCCCAAGGATATAGTAGTACTATTGAACTAGTCTCACGTCAGTGTTTCTTTCAAAAATACCACGCTGAGAGACAGTGTGGTGCAATGGCTGCTTCCCTCTACTCCGAATGCAGGGGTGAAAACAGTGCTCATGGAGAGCTAATACCCAAATGGCCTAAGAAGTTGCCTGTTCACACTGAATTATGCCACTTAAGGAAGTCCCCTCTACAAATACTTTGTTAAACATTAATGCATTTTATCTTTAAATAGCCACACTCCATCAAATGCTTTGGCCCTGTTATTTGCTTCATTGGATTAAATGTACTCTTACTGGCATCCTAAGACTGAAAAGTAGGTGCTAATCTTTGCAAAGTCGAGTATTGAAGTAGTCATGGTATCCCTACTCCCTAAGATTTGTCCAAGGTTCCTTATTATTTCATGAGGTTAGGTGCTTAAGAACAGGATACGTAAAAACTAGAAAACTGGTACTTTTGATGTACTCATCGGAAAATGAAGAAGAGTCATACATTAAATTCAGTTTCCTGTCAGTATTTAGGAGCTTTGTGTAGTCTGTAGAAGGTGCTTCAAGCTATTAGCCTGGAAGCTCTGAATTTTGTCTTGGCCTTTTCCTTCCAAAGCTGAAGGTGCTGAAGGTCACTCCTTCCTTCAGAAATGCTCCTATCATTATCTTGCTCAAAGTTAACTTCTGTGAATGCTCAGTGGGGATGATGAGGATTTCTATCCACCACCTGAGGAAAAGAACAACTCATTCGTTTTCTATGGAAGCAACAGAGCACTGTGAAGCCAGGAGCCTTGCCAGTTCTGTTCAGGCTGCATTCCAGTTTCTGGTCCAATGAATACATCTTAGGTTCACATTTATTACCAAACCAAACAATTGGTGTTTCATATAAAGTGAGGCACTGTGAGTGCTGTCATCTCTTTATGTAGAGTAGGACTTGGTCAGATCTGGGTGATCACCAAGAATGCTGGTGTATCTGGACTTCTGGTACTTCCATGGCTGAGAGGCACCAAGCAGAGTTTTAAGAACCTTATCGTTACATCTTTATGTTTTGAGAAATCAGACAGAATTCATAAGAATAAAGAATGCAGAAAATCATTTATATGAAAGAATAACAAGAAATGTATCTGAGAAGGTGGAGAGGGTATTCCTGTTTCCAGAAACATCCAGTGAATCTGAAAGCTTGCATATTAAAGATACTGTATATTTTTATGTAAACCATGGCTGTCATTCAAATCAGTAAATATGGTGCTGTCCACTCTTGGCCAATGGGGAGTTTCATCTTTCTGCCATGAAGCTGACAACTCTTGGAGACAGGACAGTAGGTCAGACAAGCCCATGAAGATGATGCAGTACAATAACCTTTAGATTTTTAAACAAAATTAATTTCAAGATACTTTATTGGCATTTAGTTCATAACCAAAGGCACCTTTAACATGGATCTTCACAGGAAAATATTTTGCTTTGTACTAAAAAGAAATATAATTAAACCCAAATAATTTCACTTACATTTATGTTAAAAACGTGTACATAGTTATATATAGTATTTTGGTTTACAACTACAAAAGAATAATAGCAAATTATCAAAGACTCTTGATGTTACTGCAACTGGAAACATAAGAACTTTACATAGTTTGTTTCTTTGTAATTTCAGAGTTTAATGGATTGAAAATACCCTGTGCTTGTTTTTAAGTCATTCAGCTATCTCAGAATTATTATCATGGTCTAAAACTACTTGACAGAGGTTTCATCCTGCGCAGATTTGAAATGGCACGTCAGAATGAAAACCCGCTATATTTCATTGGATTGGGTGTTTGGTTCTCATTGACAACAGATCTAATCAGCTCACTTGGGTTTCCCTCAGGGAGGTTTCAGACAGTCTCCATTGTGCAGGAGGGCACCCTGGCCGAGATTAGCCTGTGGAGATTTTACAGGGTTGAGAAAGAAAGGTAAGCTCCCTCCTGCTGTTGGCAAATACTTTTATTGTTCTCCATTCCCTGCTGAATGGAACAAATGCAATTCTGGAAAGTTAATTACTGCAATAATGAAAGAAATGACACAAAATGACAAGGAATGTGCTAATTCGGTAAGACTCAAGTCACTGATGTATTAGTCCTTTTACTGCTCCTCGTTACTTTCAGGCACGTACTCCCTTTACTCATAAATACCGAGTGGATTTTGTGGACTTAGCATTTAAATAATAGGTTAGTAGAATAAAGATTAACGTGTAAGAAGTGGTGCCTAATGATCTCTTAGAAGTTGTCTGGTCAGTACCTGAGACCTGAACACAGATCTCTGACAAGAGTATCTGAAGAAAAGGACTTAGCCATCCCTGCACGACTTGAAGCATGTATCCTTTTCAATGTACAAGAATGAAGACTCACTAGAATTCTATTTATATGCTAAAATAATTTAATCCCTAGGAAGGAAAAGGTTTCAAGCAAATAGACTGCACAAAAATATTTTTTTTCCTTTCTTACACTTCCCACAGTATCACAGAGGAGACGAGGGATATTAATTTTTGTGTGAACATCTTACACATAGCTCCAGATGACAAGCTGTGAATCTCTGCTTGCATGGCTCCATGGGCACTGGGAGCTGTGTGCTTGGAAACCACAGGCCTGTGAAACCGAGTGACAAGTCTCCTGTCTGTGTGGCACTCTACCAGCAATAGGGAGCACAAGAAAGCTTGGTTACAGAAATGACCCTCTCAAGGTCTCAGAGTGAGAACTAGGTGGGAATATTTCCAACTCTTTCTTTTTGAAAGGATTACTGCACTTAGGTCAAGCCTGTTTAAAATCCACATATATATTCTAGATGACAACTCTCTTGTATATATTCTAGATGACAACTCTTGCAGAACTCAAGCACTACATTGCCAGGCTGTAGCTAATAATAATAATACTGCACAACAGAACAGTTTTTTCTAAAGAACTAAATAAGAAGGAGAAAGAGAGTGTCTTGCATGCTGCTGCAATATGTATCTTTACTAAAATCATGATAAAAAGGAGTACTTTGAATTGCTAACAATTTCAGCTGCAACACTGAGTAATCCATGTAATCCTTCTTCTATTTAACTAAAAGGAAAAATGAAAAGACTTTCATTGAAATACAGTCATAAATTCCATCCATAAGACTTTTCCTGCAATTAAGTTACATTTACTGATCCACTACTCCTTAAAAGAAGCATTAACACAAAGACTTCAATTATTCATGGTCAAACAAAGTTGATTCTATTGCTTCAATCAATGCAGCATTCTCTTTTACAGTGCTTATTTCTGTAATATCTTCAAAAGGGCCACAGTCTAACAAAACATGTAAGTTTTTGAGTAAAAGTCACTTCTAGGATTGATCCTAACTTTTTGCATTTAATACTTCTGCCATTTCCTGCTTTCATGGGGATGAAATTTGCTGGGGTTTTTTTGTCCCCTTCATCCTTTGAAGGGTAAACTGATTAAAATTTACTACTTTTTTTTGAAACCAGTTCCAATGGCCTGAGAAAAAGGAGTCTCTCTCTCTCTCTCTCTCTCAACAACCCCTCCCTCCCCCAAACTAAAACCAGGTATTTATTGTTATGGAAAGTTTATCAGTGAGGAAAGAAATCCAGGGAACTCTGCAAAATAAAATGTGTGGAACAAAGTTGGTGGTTCTTGTGCTGTCAGCAGGGGGCTTAAAGAGCTGCAGAGGGTCTAACATCTGCAAAGAGCTGTATCTACTTCTACTGCTAAAAGCTCCTGCAATACCTGCCACTCACTCTTCTGTAATTCCCAGCTACTGTCCATTTCTGCTAGCAATGCTGTCCCCCAAGAGTTAGCACCTTGTATTGCTGCTGATTGCTGCCCATTCTGAAATACCCAAAGTGTAACTGCCTTAAGCTACAGAAGTATGCATTTTAAAGGTCAAGAGTTCCCAATCAATCCTAGGAATTTAAGAAGTGGATAATATTGCACAAAGACACTAAGCAAAACCTGATCTTCTAGAGATACTTGTTTCATTTTCAAAGGTCGAGAATGAATACAGATTCTTGATATTCTTATTGGTATAAAAAAATACCAGGGATGAATTTATTTGACTCAGAAAAGTCTGCCACGTGTTTTACGAAATGTAATGTTAACAGGGAGATAAATTCTTTCCTCGGCACACCTCCTTAATGAGAGAAACCCTGAAAGATGACAGGCTGTTACAGACTCAAACTGTTATGTATACCTGTTTTCTTGTAAACGTTCCACAGACTGACAATTGATTGAGACACATATACATAGCCATGTAAATACTTCTTCAAAAGGTAATTAATTTGTTTCTAGAAAGTCATGCTCTCCAGTCACATCTTCCGAAGACATGAAAGTTGATGAATGCCTGCTGGGAGCAAAAGAATTCTACCTGACCATCTTGCAGATGCAGAGGTTTAGTAGAGCTAGTGTTCATTTCTTCTGGAACTAGCTGTTATACAAAAAGATAACTGAAACAGGAAAAGTATAAGAGGTAGTAAATTGTATCTGACAAATGCTCACACAATTAATACCTTAATTTAGTTGTTCCTCTTGCACAAGGTTTCCTCACTGTTTTGTACAGAAAGTCCAGAAGGGAAGAAAGACTACAAATCCCAGTAACACCCCGTTTCTTTGTACAGAAAATACTTAGAAACTACAATGACAGTCAAACATGACCACAGGATTCAGCAACAAGCCTGAAAAGTTTGGGTCATTATTAAAAATCAGGCAATTTCATTTTTATTTTATTTTATTTTATTTTATTTTATTTTATTTTATTTTA
>NW_008630017.1:58061-106094 GCF_000691845.1 Merops nubicus | reverse complement strand
TTATTTTATTTTATTTTATTTTATTTTATTTTCTCCTCAAGAGGAAATTTTCTTGATGCGTTAGAGCTTCTTTGCTTCTAGGCAGGGACAGCAACGTGAGAAAGTCATTACATTGTTAAAAAAGAAGGAAGACATCTGAAGCCAACTGTCCTCCCTCCTTTCCCTTGTGACCCATACACTCAGGAAACTTCACTTAAGTAACACCAGCTTAATGTGGATAGAGAGTTTTCTCTCTGCTCCCTCTGATTTGAAAAAGAGGAACTGAGGATGATTATGTGGGTTGGACACTTCAGTCACAAGTTGCTTACATGCGTGACTACCCATAGAAATTTCTCTTATTTTTGACTCATACAAGGCCTACTACAATGGGAGACTGCAAAGACCATGAAGACAAATTTTGGAATAATTCATTTGACAGCTATGTTTGTGGGAAAGAACATCACTAAAAATGCTGTACAGGTAATGCAGCTGAACCTTTTCATTACTTAAAGAGCAAAAAGGTTCATTAATTTTTGCTGTAGGGCATTTCACATTTGAATATTTATATTTAAGTGACATTCTAACTTTCACATGAAAAGCTTAGATGGTCTCCTCCTAGATATTAATCTATATAGATATAATTATAGCCTTGGAGTGTAGTGAGGAGACACAGGAAAAATAATGAAGTCTTCAACTGGAAAAAAAATTACACAAGAGTTTTACAGAGGGACCCTGTGGATTACAAGAATTTACCAACAACATTATGTGTTACCAGTATATGCTAACAACTTTTATTTTCGCAAATTTAAAGATGGACCTTGTTAGTAACCTTCTAAAAAAACACACTTTGCCAGAATATGTCACTTTGTCATCTGGAGAACTGTTTAAATGTCAATAAAATTTCACCAAAAATCAGTGTAATTTTCTGTGAGCCTTCTTAGAAAATCAGGTTGCCTGAAGGACACAGAAATTTGCAATGCAAAATTCATTCTAGAAGCATCAAAATGTTCTTGTGTACTGTGTTTCTGTAGAAAAATTAAACACTTTGTGTCCTTTGGATGATAAGAAGTAAATTGATGCCGCTGTCTTATAGCAATAGAAATATTACCAGCGTAACTGAGGTTGGACAGGAATTCTGAAAATCAATCACCTAGTCCATCTCAAAGTTGGGTCCAATTGTACCAGGTTGCTCAGAACTTTGTCATGTTCTGAGGATCTCCCAGGGTGAAGATTCCACCACCTCTCTGGGCAGCCTGTTCCAGTATTTGATCACCATCATAGTAAAAATATTTTTCATAATAGCCAACTGAGTTTTCTAGTGTTCCATCTTGTGTTCGTTGGCTCTTACTCCATTGCTGTGCATCTCTGAGAGGAGTCTGGGTGTTGTTTCACTACCATCCCATTAGGTAGGTAGAGAAACAAGTTCCAGCCTCTCCCACAGTCCCCAAGCCCTCTATTCATAAGGCTGAACAAGTCCAGTTCTTCTGGCCTCCCCTTCCGCATCAGGAACAGCAGCCCTTGACCAGCTTGGTGAATCTCGCTGGACTCACTTCAGTATGGGAGTGTCTTTCTTGAACAAGCCCCAGACTGGATGGCACGTTCCAGAAGGGATGGGCTGAACAGAAAGGAAGGATCCCTTCCCTCCATCTGCTGGCTATGCCATGGTTAACACCACCCAGGATGCAGCTGGCTGGCACATTGCTCGCTCATGTTCCATTTGCTGGCCATGTGGACCTTGAGGTCTATTTCTGTCAAGCTGCTCTCCAGCCAGTGCTGGCATATGGGGTCATTCTATCCTAGATGTGGGACTGCAATTGCTTTTGTTGAACTTCATAAGATTCTTGAAGACACAATTTCCAGCCTGTTGAGGTCCCTCCAAGACCCTGCCCTGCAGTGTACAGACTACTCCCCCAAATTTGGTAATGCCTATGAGCTTGCCAAGGGATGCTATTACTTGCCAGTTGCCAGTTGGACTTTGCATTGCTGATCACATTTCCTTGAGTTTGGTGTGTCAGCCAATTTTCCACCCACCTTCTAGTCCATGTCTCACCAATTTGTCAATAAGGATACTACAGGAGAACAAATTTGGAATACTCAAGATTACAACCAGTATCTTGCCTAAAATAGCTTATGGTCCTTCTAGATAATACAATTTATTTATTACTGGTACATAACAGACAAACAGGATGGTCTGGGAAGTTAAACTGGGGACTGTGTGTGAATCATATAAAGCATCTACTACAAACTACAAAATTTCTATCTGCATGGGAGCTGTTTCACGTGACAGAGAAGTTAATGATTCTATTCACATAAAATACAAGTTAGATAAAACCCTAGACTTCAGGAAACCAGAGTTTATTCAGGAATGTCTGTACAGATAGGTTTGTGGGCCCAAAAGTTTGTGTACTTTTTTCCCCAGTGAACACCCGTTAGTCTAATAAAAGATATTACCTCTGTCCACACATTTGGCCTGCCTCATTCACAGGGTGATAATTTTAAACCTGTGATGTACAATTGCTAGCATTTTTACCTCACTCTCTCAGAACTGAAAAACGAACAAACCAACCAACCTACCTGAAGCTTACCTGCAGCAGAGAAGTATTGATGTGCTTTAAACTGCTGTTTGGAAAATGAAGAAAAGTGTATTTGGGAATCATAAGCTTGATATAGGTTAGTATTATGTAGTAAATAATTCTTGTAGGAACAATGAATTGGTTGAAGAGACATTGCCAAGGAAAAAGGAAGTAAGCAAAAGGAGCTTCCTCTTAAATGAAATCCGTGTGATATTTTCAGTGTACAGTCACTTAATATCATGTATATTTAAATTATATATACAAATGCACCATATGCAGTCAAAAGTGCTTTAAAATATTAGAGACCTTTTCTATTGTCTAAATAGATGGTGGAGTAGAATAAATAAGTAGACTGTGTTCTTGGAAGATAGGGCTTATATTCACACAATTAAATATGGCAAGTTATCCATTTCACCATTCCATGCTACAGTACTCACACATCATGGTTCTGTTTTTATTATTACATTGATGTAATTACAGCAGACCAAATGTATCTGGTCTATTAAGGATCAGTGTTGATAATGAAGATACATTTTATTGCTTCTTTAGAATATTTTTGTTGCCCGTTTGGAAGAACAAATGACACCAAATGACAAACTATACAAATCAAGGCGATAAGAAATTACTTTTTTTCCCACCTGACAAGAATGTCCTTTATAGAAAGTAGGATATAGTCTGATGCTAACTCATGTATGTTTTTTAAATTTCTGTGACCCAGAATAGTTGCAAGGAATGTGGCACGAAACACAGGGTCCAAGAAAAATAATATAAAAAAGCTGAAACATGCATTAATTTGAACACTCTGAATAACACGTCCTTTAACTGCCCAGATTATAAATGTGTACAATATACTAGTGTTTATTTATCTTTTAAAATTCAAATGCATGCATTATTGCCACACATTTTATTCACAGAGCAGATCTAAAAATTATTTAATGACATCTAAGACCATTTGACAGGTATAAAAGAACAGTTAAAACCAAAACAGTTCTTTTTCTTTTATGGTAAAAAGGGCACCATCATGGTGAAAACTTTCTTCAAAGATAAAATCCCCCAAAGATTATTTTTGAATAATTTTGGAAAAATGCTATGGTGATGTTTTCTTCTGTAGTTTCTTGTACCATAGAGGTGCCTCCTTATTTGTCTGTAAAATAAAGAACATTTTAACTGTAAGACAATGAAAGCCAGAAGAAAAACATGCAAGCTACACTGAAGTCTCTTTTCTTCCTATGTAGTTCACAGTGATAAATGAGTTCTTTGCTTAAATGCAAACAAATTAAAAGCAAGACTATTCATTTAAGGTTATTATTATTACATATCAGTATTAAAACAACCCTATTTCTAGGTTATAGAAAACAGATTATACAGTAAGTATATTACTTGTTTTGAAATAATACCTATCACAATGAAAACATGCGTCAACTGTGCCATAAATAGGTTTCATTTGAAACAACATCATCCGACCTTCCCAGTTGGGAAGGGGATAGAACTTAGAAAAGAGATCTTACACGTTCCATAACTGACCAACACTTTATTCAGAACTACAGTTCTTAAAAAAAATATAATTAAAAATAATTCAGCATTTCTTCCGACAGTGTAGAAAGTATTTTCATCATAGAGAATTATCTGTGAGCAACTTGCCCTTGCCTTCACAATCCTATGGGCTACTGCTACGTAGCCAGGATTGCTTAACATTCTTGTGGCCAATTCAGTGGTTGTTTGGATACAGAAATAAAACTAAAGAAGTAGAGGTGGAATAAGGTAAGGACTACTCTGCTTTCAGGGTTGAATACAAACTCTCGTGTTAGTGAGCACTGTCTTTTTGGTGTGTTGTTCCTAAACTTGTCCCTTTTTAGTTCCATTTTCTGTCTGCTCTCCATTCTTTCTTCCAAGACTTAATAACAATGCACAATCGACTTTATTCAGTTAGTCTTGTTGTGGGGGTTCTCATCACATTTTAATCTCCATCTTTCTCTCATTTTGAAGATTCCAGTTACAAAAATAAATCTACTCTATTTGTGCAAACTTTTAAAATTCTAGAAATTGACCTAAATTGACAGGATTTTCACAGGACTGATAACTTCTTTCCCCAACTAAGAAGAAACTCTGCCATCTGCCTATTTTTGGTTCCTGACCCCAAAGTCTGAAAAGCCTAGAATTTTTCAAAGAGAAATCGATCATAATTTCTAAATGTAAAAGCATTTTTTTTTTTATGGATTCCTACACCATTTCTGTATGCCTAAGTAAGACAGGGCAGAATAAACACTGAAACCTTGGATCATCTACACAACCTAATTGTTAGCTCACATTTTAGCTGTTTTGGATTCCTGTCAAAGACAAAGTTTGGGCAGTATGATTTAGCACTGCCGAAAGGATTGTGGATGAGACAACACTGGATATGCCTGTGTTTAGTCTCATAATGCTATCCAAGCTAATTTTGAACCCCTAAAATCCCCTAATGCCCTCAAATCACATCTAAGAGATGCAACCACTTCCTACATTTTGTGTGATATAAACAGTATCCAATGTGCTTCAATACAAATGTCATATTGTTTAAGACACTGAGTGTTGAAGTCTCCACCAGGAAAAAAAAAAATAAGGAAAAAAATTATAGAGATATGTATTTGTATCAAAATAGCGCATATGCCATGCAGTGTGGATACAACCAGTCTCCCCTAGGGAAACGTGCCTCAAGAAGTGTAAATAAGAGTCATGGTTTGCATTATGATTCAGCATTGCAACTTAGCTCTCTTGAATTTATCAGTTCAGAGAGTCATACTCATTAATGTCTAAACCATTTCCATGAAGTTTTCAAATACTAGAGGGACTAAATCTGAAGCAGGCCACTTGACGTATTTAAATCCAAGCATTTAGTTTCTAAAGCAAACAAGGTTTTAAAAATATCAGGTATCCTTAGTAACAGAAGTGATATTAATGCTGGACATGCATTTCTATATATTTAGATACCTACACATACGCTTATATTAATATAAATATATACATGAATATATGTATACATCAATACACCTATTCCCTCACTCCTGCTCCGCAATACATATACACACACACCCAACTCATCTGTGATCAGGGTAGATTTAAAATTGTTTACATAGTCTGTGGATCCCTTTTGCTATTAAAATTTTGATAACCACTCAATAATGTAGTAGTATAATGGCATGCTTAAAAAGAAATTAAGTTGGTTGTGAACTTAAGATATAGAAACTACTGGATAGCTAAATAACATAATGAACTGTAATTTATCTCGTCAACAGTGACCATTCCCATAAAGAGCTACAAGTAGTCACTTGAATTAATGATACATCTCCTTGAAGTATGAACGCAGATTTTTCATTTCAACAGATGTGAGGACAATCATCCAAAAAAGCTACTGGCACTTGCTTTTAATCACAGTACTTACAAATAGCGTTGGTTTGGGTATAAATATATTTTCTTCTTCATTTTCTGGCAGCAGTTTTAGAGAAGCATTGGATTTTGGTTTTGCAGTGGCACTTCTTACGTCACGATGAGACTGAGGTAAATTTTGTTCATAGCGTTTGTCATGTAGACTAATTAGAATCTGTTTCATTGTGGCTAGTTCCTATAAAACCACAAAAGAACAATGCTAAGTTATTCAGTAAAATTACATTTGAAACTATTAAATATTTATTTGTTAATAATAAATTTATATTCACCAAAGTGAATGTGTAAGTGGACCAGTAAATCTAACAAGCTTGAACATATACTTGCCATAATTAATAAGATTACTAATTGGACACTAGTAAAAGTATGAAAATAAAAAAGGCACATATGATTTATATAACTCAAATTTTGTATAGCTTAAGGCTGTAAAAGGAATATTTATTGTTCAATAAGGAGCCCACTATCTTTTTTAACTTAAGCTTCCAGTTAATCTAAAAGAATTCTTTTCAATCTGTTTTGTTTGGCTGAGGGAGTTTACAAATCTAATTTGAATGACTGTGACAAATTGTACTTTCGAGTGCTAGGTCTTGCATGGAAGTCTTATAAATACATTACCAGATATATGTAAGTCTTAACATGCACATCCAAAAAGAAAAATTGATTAAAAACCTTAGCTACAGCAAAAATGGGACCAAAGAGGGAAAGAAAATTTGTGAAAAATGGAAGTTCCAACGTGGGGAAATAAAAACAAAAGCATACAGAAATACAGACTTTTTGGGATGTTCTAATAATTTTCTTTGTAAAGATTTTGGATTAATCAAAAAAATTACCTTTTCCTACTATTTAGCTGAACAAAACAGATTACTCAAAATGTACATTAGAATGAGAAAGGAAAAAACACAGTATTTTGTGACTATAACTGGACATATTCTGTTGTCATCTTGCATCACCTAGCACATAACATTCTCTCCCCCACATGGAATGGGTGTAATTACTATAAAATAAGTTACAGAATTTAAAGCATTATTTATTATTTATTGTACTATTATTATTTACAGCAATCATTATTACACAACCAGAACAGCACTTAGTAGAAAGGCCTTTCAAAGTAAATTTCAAGATAATGTTACACTTTTTTAAACTATTAATGTTTTTGTTTGCTTGGGTCTTACAAATGCTACTGTGTTCAATAAGCAATACTATTAATGTATTAGCATTCTATGTAATCAGCATTCTGTCTGATCTCTCAACAGGAACAGGGTAACTCATATTTATAGCTTAATGACAAACATTTGTTATATCTTACCTATTTCTTAATACTTGCCAGAAAATTACATTGATACACATTCTATTTTCATTACATCATTAGTAGTGAGTTAAAAAAACCTTCAGCCTTTTAAAACGTTCCTGCCATATACCTTCTCTCTGTCCTCTGCTGCCTTTAATACAAGATACAAAGTCAAAAGAATCATGTTGTTGCCTTTAAATTGCCCTGCACCAACTCAGTTATATGAATGTGTTACACTCCACAGACCAGTTTTATCGAGTGTACAAATTGTTCTTGTATCTCAGTCATTTAATATTAACTATTTGCATAATTCAGCCATGTGTGGTGGCATGTTGAAACAGCATGACTGCAGAACAGCTGTTTAAAAGGACTGCATAGTTGATGCCAACATGTTTTTCAAAGTTGTAAACTCTGCAAAGATGTTGCCAAAGCGACACATAGACGGAATTTCTTGATGAAAATAACTCAAGCAAGTATACAGCAAATAAATACACCACCACAGGAGATTAAATTGTACATAAGCAATGTTTTGACATTAACAAGTGCTGCTCCTATACTTAAACTGTGTTATTCTGTGGACTGAATAGCTGCATGTTTGAACAAGGCAAAACCCCAAAACTTTAATACAGATTTATTTCAGAAACAAAATTGAAACCTGTATGTGCAGGGTCAAATTCTCTTGTGTCAGGATCCACTCATCAGTCTAAGGTCTTCTCCACTTCACAGAATCTGTGCTGTACTTAACAGCCCTGTCTGTTTTCGGACTTGGGATAGGCTCTAGAGAATCAGCTCTCACACGAGCTTCCTGTGTGACAGGAGAATTCTCTAATGTGGAGCTTTGGGAAGGAATGACAGGGCGTGGGGATGACAAATTAGCCCACAATGAATAAATTATTTTGGCATCACCATCAAATATATCATGAGAATTTAACTGAAGTTGCCTTAATATTTGTTCTAAAATCCTTCCACATTTTGTGAGAAAGACTTTAACTAACTTGGCAAAATAGCATAGGAAACACTCAATCCAATAGAATCATTCGTATGTGTACTGCTAAACAAGAGAAATGGCCCAACACATTTGCATGAGAGTTGCTGCTTTCAACCAAGGAAATACTTAGAAATACAAGGAAAACAAAGTTCTGTCTTGAAATGCAATAATTTTACTCATCTCTTTAGATTTCTTTGCTCCTGAACACAATCTTCTTAGCTTCACTTTGAAGTTCTAAATGAAGAGTCATTAGCACTACCTGCTCCTGTTAGCATGCTAACATGATTCAATAATATGTTCCAATCCTAAAAACTGCCAAATTGGGCTAGAAATATAGCAAGCAAAAAGAAGCTCTGGAGATTGTGCTTAGCAGAAATATCTGAACTTGTTCCAGTGTGAACAGGACCTTGAAAAAAAAAACAACTGTGAAAGTAGGTACAGGGTTCAACATGGGATGGGAAGAATCTTTTGTGTAGAAGAACATGCATGTCCCAACTGTTCTGTGGAGAAATTTGGTCCTTACCACACTGGTTCCTGGATGTATAAGGAAGCCAGTGCTATTCAAGCCATGTGTCGCTGTGTTGAGGCTTCCAGGTCTGAGGGCTTTAGCTTTGGAGAACCACACAGCAATCCTTCTTGGGAGGACTTTCTGTACTACCACTTCTAAGTGGATTAATCCAGCTCATCTTTGCTGGCTTTACAGCTTTGGTCTCACTCTCCCAAACTTTGGGTTTTGAAGCACCCACTATACACTTACACCATATTCTGTGGGGATGTGGCAGTGCAGATACATGGAGAACAATGCAGTCAGCACACTCAGAATTGCCTGATAAGGAAAATGATTGAGGCATAAAAAGGAATGCTGTTTTATCAAGTAAATAACTGATGGAATATATGAAAAAAATTGCCTACATGAAGCAAAATAGATACTTGTCATGATAGTAATCCATTTCTTTTCAGTGGATTGTCAACAAGTATAAAGATTTTTCTTCTTATTGTCTCTGTCATGTAACTATAATAAAGCAAGAAAGAATCCTCTCTGTGCGCTCAAAAGCTTGCAAAGGCATTTAACGTTATATATGTGTGTCTATAATTATAATAAATATGTAAATTTATACAAGCAGTTAAAGTGATATATACTTATACCTGCTCTGGAAGCAGATGCAAAATAACAGTCTCAAGAAAAATCAGCTGGCTGACAGGAATCAATTAGATAAATGTCAGTTGTTATGTTCTTATGTCAGGGATGTCTTGCACCTTCAAATAAACTCCATACAATCAATGATCTTAAAAAGAAGTGTTACATAGATCAAACTGAACAGTTGAAAATGCTCAGTAGGAAGAGACATGTACCTTTGTGGCCTGAAGATAATTAATTCTTATGGTGAATTTAATGTTTTTTTCACAATACATAATACCAAAATAAGCACAGAAGTCAATGGGTGTCAGGTCCATCCGGGTCCTTACTTGTGCAATAAAGCCCACGGTTACTGCACTCAGATAAACAACCTCTAAAGCAAATATCACCCTTGTGATAGCACATACAGTTAACTGAATCTGTACCATGACAAACAGTATTCTACTTTTAGCTTTACATACAAAATTTAGGATTGCAAACTTCACCTGCAATTAGAACTCCATTTTAATGAAGAGAACATGCATTGTGGAAGCTGAACACGAAATCTGTGTCCTAGAAATGCATCAAGTTCTGGCAGAACCACTGAATTTTGATGACTGGCAAGTGTTCCCAGAGAAGAAACAGCATAAAATCCCAGTAAAAGAATGAAAACACAGAAAAGGCACTAAATACTACAATCTTTAAACAAGAAAATAAAATTCACTGATAAAGCCAGAAAAATCAGCTGAAGGAGGGATAAAATCAGAGGTTTGACTCCCTCAAAGATACTGATAAAAAATGAAGGTCTCTCAGAATTTGTGAGTCAAGCACTAAGAAGATGATTTTAGATGTATCCCCCCCGCCCCCAATCAGTAAATCTTTTTTATTGTTAGAGTAGAGCATGTATGTTCAGGACCTCCTTTAGAAAGCTTGTATTCCCCACTTCTATCACTCACAACTGCCATATGGCCCCCATGTGGTTAAATTATAACTCAAAATATGTATCCAGTCTGGAAAAACTTGAGAGATTACAGTACTGTCTTCAGGTCCAAGAACAGTTAACTGTACAGCTCCCCTTGCATAGAGGGGGCTGGACAAAAAAATGCTTCATGAGAGACTTGGTGCACTACACCTGGAGTCCAGAGACTGGACTCTTCTCCATGTGGACGCCAAATATCAGGTTCGAGTTCAGCAGTCTGGCGACTATTCTGGCTATATATTAACTTCTAAAATAACAACAACAATGAAAAGAATAGCTATAATAGAACATGCAAGTGAGGGAAGACAGCCATTACTGGGATGAAAACCATGTTTGTGCTAAGTCAATGCAATCTGTCTTCACATGTGCATATCCTCCTATTTAGGCAGCTATTGTAGTCTTCAAACAACAAGTCAGCAGAGGGAAAAGCTGAGTTCAGACATTGAGGTTATGGGTATATTAAAGAATATCGATTTGAGAAATCTAAACTAGAATTTAAGAATGCTATAACCATTTGGTAGTGTTTTGTAAAGAGCACATTTCAGAAATGATTTCTCAGTCTTTCATGAATTAAAAGTTCATGTCCTTGAACAAATGTTCTTGAGAGGATTCAGAGGAAAAAAATTATAATTTTATACTTCCTATAATGCTTTCCTGAGAGAACATGATCTCAGCCTGGAAAAGGGTAAGGCAAGGTGGTTCAGAGGGAATTGTCTTCACAGTTGCCTGTCTTAGGGTGTTCAGTAGAGTCAAGCTTGATGGGCATACAAGGTGATGGTTGAGAAAATACTAAAAGTATTGTCCTCTGTGATATCTGTGCATCTCCTTACTTGGATCCCAGTCAGATTTCCTATTTTCTGTGAAAGTAAAGGTGTGTTAAAAATAAAGTTGCATCATTTAACAGCTGATACTAAGATGGAAAGGGATTGTTCTGACAACTCTGGTTGCATTTCAGCCTTGGAACATGTGACTGGAAACTTGGTTGGACTTGCTTACATTGCTCTTTAGACATCTTCAGTAATAATATTTAAACCTAGGCAAACTAGCCTGTCTGATTCTTCTATACAGCTGTTGTTGAGAAATTCATAGGTTACAATTAATTTTGCTGATTTTAGATCACACCATAACAATGCCTGTTTTTTGGTTCTGACTACAATTCCCTAGATGTTTTTCAGATGTAGACATCTACACTCCAGATTTTTAAGATGAGGCAAGATCCATCTCTGCTACTTCGTCACTTGACAAACAACTTCTCAGTTCATCTGGAAGTACTCTTTAATACCATTGCAGTTTACTAGTAAAAATGGAGATAAACAAACAGAGCCTTCTGTGCAAATTGCTGGCATCGAACATAAAGTCATGGAGATATTTCTGGAGACCAGAGGACTGAAATAGAACCTGGTCCCACTTTCCGACATGCATACTCTGAAGAAAAAGCTCTAATATGGTACTGTAAGTTTGGAGTACGCTTAGATAAAGGAGACATATATGTGTCATTATCAAGGAATGAGACTCTTGAGCAGAAGTCGTACTTAGATTGTCTCCTTTTTAGAAGTACTGACAATTCACAGAAAGAATTATTTTAGAACTGTTCTTCATGTGTTTTATAGCTGCAGAACAGCTGGAGATACACTGCAGAGGGGTTATAGCCTTTAACCCGGAGTTAATTATTTGTCTCTCTTTTTTGACTGACAGTGGAAAAAAAGAATGACACTATTAGCACAGAATTAACACTGGACATTAATATTAATGATGACAAAGTGTGAAATAGTAGAAAGACACTACAGAAGCTTCATTTTTATGTGTTCATTCCACTATTTATAACTGCAGATGGATAAGATGCAGTGAGACAAATGGTGCAAATTCAGCTTCAAGTGGAACGCTCTGGGCTTCTGCTTATCAGGAGTAGAACCTACACGTATAACATTGCTCCAAGAAGATTTTAACAACCACCTATGCAATTAAGAAAACCTCACAAGTCATAGTTTAATCCCTCATGTAAGGCAGAGTCTATTTGACATAGTTGCATCTTCAGTTGCAGCTGTACTGGAAATATGAGAACTCAGCAAGAATTCTGGTGTGAGATTTGCACATATGGTCATCTTAGGCACATGGATACACGTTGTAAAGCTGGAAACTGGAAGACAGTATGAAATGTCCTGATCAAACAAATGAACCTGATAACTGGGTGGTGGAAAGATGCCAGACCATATGAAAGATGTTGATAGCTTCTCTTTGCCACACTTAATTCAGGAGTTCTCTATATTCCAGTGCATTTAAAAACTTCAAATGAACTGACAGATCTGTGACTATATGGATCTACAAACTACTGCCAGGTTTACAGGGTGGATGCATTAGAAGTGTGGCAACAATAAAATAGCCCACACATTTCAGTGAACAGCTTCTGTCTTTTTAGATACAAATCTGCCTACTTCAGATATGCCTTAAATTTATTTTTAACAGTTAAAACTTTTTAAATTTTTCAGGAAAAATAGGAAATAATTTGTCTCGTAATTCAGAACTTGCATTTCAAACTCCGAAATTTTTTTTCACTCTTTGTATCGAAGGCCAGAAACTTATTTGCAATTATAACTACAACTAAATCCCCCAATTTATTTATTTTTTTTTTAAATCTGAGCCACTGTGACATTCATTTACTCAAATTCAAATTTAATAAAAAGTATTCTTTCTTGAGTAAGTTCTACTAACAGGAAACAGATGCTAAAAACGCTAATATGTCAAACCAGCTGTATTTGTCTAAATTATTATGCAGAAGTTCACGTATTTTCTGAGATGGTAATATTTAATTTCATTCTCCCTGTCTTTGGTATTTCTTACAGAGTATTTCAATTGACTTTCCATTTGGCTATATTGAAATGCTACCATAAAGTGAACAAAAGAAAAATTTTTACACAGCTGCCTAAGCAGGAGAATGTGATGGAAATATTCATAGCCAGTACAGGAAAATTGAATAAAACTGAACATTGGTTAAACGTTCAGAAAATCTGAACAATTTCAGCTTATTCAACAGCCAACAATTTCTTGTTTAAATAGTCATCACTTTAACTGATTCTGGCTCTCCAAAACCCATATATAATTTAAAATACACGTGCTGATTCCATCCCATAATCCATAAATAGAATACATTTTGCCTATGAAATGTCCTATTTTTGAGAGAAAAAAATTATCTATATTTGATTTTTAACTCACATTACTAAACAGTGTTATTATCACAGTTTCTAAAATTCTTTAAAAAAAATTAAAAAATTCTGATTAGAAATCACCATCTACTATACAGTTGTTTAGTGTATGCAAATGAAAAGATAATTTTTTAAAGACTATATCTGAAAACTAGTAAGACCTTCCAAGTAATACAGCTCTAAGAAAATAATGAATGTACCCAGCTGTTAAGCCCTTCCTCTTTCTAAATTCAGTACTATTTGGAATTCAAGTTTTATTAAAGCTTGCAGCAACAAAATAGATAACAAAAAAAGGGAAATACTGCTTAGGAGCATATTTTTCCTTGTAAAAAATGAGCTAGAAATTTCTCTACACTTGTTTAGCAATGTAAATGTCACTTTGTTTCTCCAAGCTTTAAGCTGAGAATAGCTCCGGGGCTTACTTGTGATGCAGAAATGTCCCTGTAATATACTTAGAAAACATGCAGAACATTAATAGAAACTAGAATCTTGGAACATAAACGTAGCATAAGAAAAATGATAATTACTCTGTGGCTTAACATTTAAAAAGAGAGCTAAGCATTGTATATCAGTGTATTTTTTCTCTAAAACAAGTCACGGCACATACATGAGCAGGAAGTCATTCACTTTAGAAACACAAATAATTTTGACATTATCGTGTACAATATTTTACACAGAAAAGAGAGGAAAGAGGCAGAGCTAGAGACTGTTTGAAGGCACCTGTTACCAATCACTTCTTTTCAGTCGTGTCTTCCCAACCCCTGCAGTTACCCTTCCTTCCCCTCTCCCCCAACAAAGCAGTTTCCTCCTTTTATCCACTAAGCTTCCATTCCCGATTAAACACGTACTGCCCTCCCACTTATGACTCCAAAGCTTTTTATGAGCCTCTGAACTCCTCTCTACCTCTGTTTTATGCAGATGGCAGCTGTTGTTACTCTCCAGGTTCCAAAATCCAACACATTGGTTTCTGTCCTAGGTTACTTCTAGTCAGTCTTCTTCGGCATAACTTAATTACAGCTAAGGATAGTACTGGTCCTACTTTAAAGTATGACTAATAATAAAATGCTGAAAAATCATCTGGAATCTTCAAGGTCATTGCTGGGCTGGAATGTAACTGTGAATACAGTGACGTGGAGAATTTAGCAGAGGGGCATTCTCCAAGTGGAATGTGAAAGAAAGATAAACATGAGAATGCAGGATAACTAGTCAAAGTAAGGTAAAGCACAGATCCTTCAGGAACCCTTGCTTCTCCTTAAAAAAGGAAAATAATACAAGCTTCTGTCTTTTCTCCCACTTTTGTGGGCCAGATAATGGGATAACTATTGCGAAGTAACAGGGTTTTGTGCAGAATACTGACATGAAATGAGTATGTGCAAGCAGAGACCACTAAGTTCTCAAACACTGGAAATAAAATTTTGGAACAACGTCACAGAATTGCAAATGTTTCTGATAATTCATGTGGCCATGTTTAAAGTCTAACATTTAAAAGATCTATCTAAATCTTCAGGAACTTTAGCCTGATCATTTATAGAAGCTCTCTGCAAAACTCTTAGAGCCATTAACAAACTATGCATGCCCTAATAGGACTAATTAGTAGCTGTTCCTCCTGCTTGATCACATGGAGTCTCTCCAACTTTACTTACACCTGGAAAACGCATTTGGCAACCATTTGTTAAAAAACAAAAAAGTCAGATTTTCTACATTTTAAAGATAATGAAATAACTATTTTCTCTTCTTCACCTTTCAATTGTTCTCTCTTTGTTCTCTATTCTTACTTACTACCTAAACAATGCTGCCTTATGTTTATTTCCTTTTCTTGCACCCCATCAGATCCTTTGTTTGCTTGGACAAAAGAAGCTACAGTTTTAATCTCATTCATGTAAGAGCTCTGACCTGCTGTCATTTTTTTCTCTTTTCTCAGAAAATATATATAAAAAAATATCCATTCTACAATTGAAATAATAATAAAAAAGATTTAATTTTTAAGAGATTCACAGGACTCTGGAAAGTGCCCTTTTTCAAGAGACATGGATAAAAAATGAATGCAAATGTAGCTTCTCAGGATGATAAAATGGGAAAATGTAACTGAAACTACTTGCAAAATACAATCAGTTCATATAAAAGAAGATGACTTACAGAAAATACTTAATTTGTGTGCAGTCAGGAAAAATAAACACTAAGGAGATTTTCTTTTCAGGCTTTTGAACTGAAAAAACTTTCCTTGTGTAAGGAAAGAAGAATGGCTGTGATTAAGATACTGCATTAGGACACATGAACTCTTAATCTCTACCACAAACTGTGGGGAGTTTTGGGCAAACCACCATTTCTTTCATTGTGGTTGTTGCTTCTGCAAAACAGAGCTAGCGATACTTTTTCGCTTTAAGTTGTGAAGATAATATTTGTGAGGTGTCCAGTTACTGTGGTGAAGGCCAGAGAAATATTTAGTTACTAAACAGGATTATTTTGATGTATTGTTAAGAAAATGTGAAAAGCTGGAAAGGGGGGAGAGATACATGGTAGTAAAAGAAAAACATATAGGTTTACTCATAAATGTTGAGTAATACATCAGATTTTGAAAGTTTCTGGTCTGCCAGTTGTCAACTAAGTTCAACATAACAGTCACTTAGGCAATTAGTATTTTAATATTAGCCTGGTAGGCTATTCTCAGCAAGAACAGCTTAATAAGAGTTTTTCATACTTAAATATGTTTTTAAAAGAACAGGAGCTTGCAATGGCTAACCTAAACAAATTTTAAGCCAGTCTCACTGCAGATTTGTACTCGTTCAGGTACATGTATTTAGACAGGTTTAGCACTCAGTTCGAGTGACACAACCATTTACTGACATAAGCAAACTGCATGGAAGTAAACAAACAGCAATCAAACCCCATGTGTCTGTATCCATTTAACTGACTGATGATTGATATCAAATAGGTTTACTTAAACTACTGCTCCATGTTTTCTGCTTCGCCCCACAGCGTATAGCCTGAGCCCAGTTTCTGGTTGCTAACTTCACCTGAAGAGCTCTGGCACAGTAACACACGCATGTGTCAATAAGGCAGGTGACTAGTTCAGCAAGTTTACATTCTATCACTTGTATGCACAGCTGCCAATGTACCACAAGTGCACAGATGTGTAAAGGAGATAAAATATCAGCAGGTTTTCATATCTTTTTAACCAGAATATAATATTCATGTGCTGATAACTGATTGTGTCTGCATGAACAACTGCATTATAGGAAATTAGTGAGTATTCTAAAGAGCCTTTCTTTGCATCATTTATGCAATATTTTATTTCTTATTACAATAGTTTCACAATATTAGTTTTAGTTTTATAGATTAAAAATTACTGTATTGCCAGACTGCATTTCACACAGGTGATTTCAAGCAGTTTAAAAAAAAAAAGAGTAGTGTAAATTAACTCCCTTATATTCATATAAACTGAAATTAATCTTAGTACTTACAGGAATACATATTTTAAACCTTCTATTGCTGTCTTGTACACTACTGTCTCATTTTTGTTTCTTTTCATGCCTCCCAGAATATTTCTATTTAAAACATAAAAAGAATCCACTTTTTTTTTTTCTTTGCCCCAAACCCAATGGATTATGAACTCCACATTAAAAATATGAACAACAGTTTGTTAATTTTCAAGATTTTAGAAGTCAGAATTTACATTCTGCACTTTGAATCAGAGAACCTAAAATAAATAGATTTAATTACTGGTTTTCTTTACTGTGATGTGTCTGCATCTTAAATATCTGAAGATATATTACAATGCCATACATCAAAGCATAGCAAATTTATAACCTCTTAAATGTAACCTCAGAAAATGATTACAAAAACTTCTTGCCAAACATCTGAGTGCTGACAGACTGCCCTTCCAAGTTTTCATCTGAAGTTTGCAAGCCAATGGATAAAGTCTGAAACTGCACTTCTGATGTTCCAAAATACTAACAACTGCATCAAGCATGAAAGGCAATGTTAGTGCCAAGATCACAGAGCTCACGGTAAATATTTCTTTTAGTCAAAGGCTAACTGTTGGAAGAGTAGGAAAAAATCCTCAGATAAAAGGCATCGTGGATCAAGGGCTTCAGCTAAAAGATTTAGTGAATTCATCCCACTTAACATTAGCACTTAACAGAGAATTGCACTTTGGGGACTTTAAATTATAGATTCCCGTTATGTGGACAAAAAGATAATGTCTGGATGCAGATAAAGGATGGCACAGAAGCCTGGTGTGCTAGACTCCACAGTTTTGGACCCAAAATGCCCTCTTTTTCACAGGTAAGTAATATTGACATATAAATATTTTTACTCTTTTTCTTGCTGGACCCTTTCCAAAGGTGATTCCAACTGCTAACCTAACAGACAGCAATTTAGTTTTCTGGTTTTCTTTTTTTGGTCAGGTTAGGTTTCTGATTAATGATCTGAATGGTCCCTGTGCAGCATTAGAGATGTGCCAGAGCTGGTGCAAGAGGAGGAGAAAGGAGAAGCGGGAGCAAAGAGGTAAGGCAGTGTTCTAGCTATTTGGCCAAGTCAGGGTTAATGTGTAATTTAATCTTCATTTATTCTTTGAAGAAGAACCCTTCTTACTTGTGCTCCCCTGACTACAAAGACACTAGGGCAACAAAAATCTGAGCATAAGTGATGAAGTTAAGAGTGGGAACAATCATGACTACAAGTCCTTTTTTTTATTGTTGTGTGGTTTGATTATCCACAGTTAAAGATAGAGGGTCAAAAGTGTAAAGTTCAGCTGATTAAAAAGAGAACACAGACTAAAAAGAATAATGCAAAAAAAGAATAAATCTGGATTTGAAATACCCCTTAAAAAACCAAAACAGTTTACTAGAAGGTTATTAACAGGAGATCCCATTGTTCTTCCAAACAATGTTTTATGTTCTGATGGATCTGGAAAAACAATTAAAAACACCTTCTGGTTATCTTGACAAAACATATACATTTTTTAGTCCGAAATCAGCTGAAAAATTTGGCTGTACTAACTGTACTCGCTATCATTCACTGAGGGTTTTACAAATGGCACCAGAGTCCTGTGGGCCGCAGCTCCTAATGACTGCGCAGCGGGCAGCAGCGCTCTGAAGAGTTTATTATGGACCTCCAAGAACGTGATCTCAGCACCATCCCGCGACAACGCCACTGAACTTCCTCTCAAGCACTGAAGCTTGAATTTATCCGTATGAAGTAGATAATAAATTTTATGGTACCAGCCTACTCTCAATGATCTACATGAGAAGCTAGATTAAAAAGTTTTCCACATTCATTTACTAGTTAATTCAGAGAGAAAAAAGAAGAAATAGCAGGCCAAGAAGCAATTAAGAATTTGGGTCAACTATATAGTGCAACCCCACACTTCAATTTTCTTCTTCACCAGTGGACCCAACGTTTTAAGAAACTGTGTAGTCAAATGACCAATTTTCACTTAATTTCTCCACAGCAAAATATAATAATCATCATCAAATTATCTGCCTACATAATTTGAAATAATGAACTATTTTATTACATGAATACCTAGCGTTATTTTTTTCCTGTAATAAAAGATCATATAAGAGCCCTATATAAATTCTTCCAAGATTCAGAGTTTAATATCTAACTTTTTTCTTCCAAAATTAAAAGATGTGAAAAGGGAAGTAATATTAAACATGAATGTAAGTACTTTATTTTAAAAGTGTATAAAAATCTATAATTACCCCCAAAGCAAGCATTATGAATCCAACTGCTATCAAAAGGAGACAAAAATAAAAACCCCAACCCCTCAAACACTAACATTTCATTAAAAAGAGTTAATATAGTCTGAGACCACACAGGCTGGAATATCTTAAATCAAAACTGTACACTTACTGAAACACGTCGCTGTAAGACAGCATTAACATTGTTTTGGCATTTTGCTTGTACTTTTAACATACCTAAACTTCATTTTATGTTAACTATGAGTATCTTGGGTTTATCTGTTCAAGAATTCTAATGTTCTTACTTGCAAACACGAGGGCAACAAGGTAATTCCTAACAAGACATGACAGTTCAGTATGTGCAATGACTGATAGTAATCATGTTACATGGTAGCATGTGCACAACACAAACCCGTAATTCATATTTTTTAAACTTGCATAAATCTGTATTTACAGATTGCAAGTTACTTTTATTTGAAAATGCATACCTGGTGTAAATGAACTTAAGTCTTTACTAACCCAAGATTAGAAAATTTAATTTTTTTTTTTAATTTTAATTAGCAGGGACAGTTACTGTGAAATTGTGATGTTACTGCATATTTAACTTTTTTATGAAGATGGCAAAAAAAAAATTCAGTTGAAGACTAGCTCAATGTAAACTAAGTTGTCCTATCCTATACAAGTTTTTCAATACATGAGATAATTGCCTTTTAGAGAAATTCATCAACTGTAAAACTACTGGAAGAGGTCTGCCTTAAAAGTAAAAAATAAAAGGCCGCATTAAGAATAAATAGAAATGACAAAATTTAAATGTACACATGCACACATAGAAGCTAGTTGTTATCTTCACACATTCTCCGATAGCAATTTTAGCTTATTTTTGGATTTTTTGTGTGTTGTACTGGCATTTAGTAATTTTCTTCCCCATAACATGCAACTTCCATTGTTTCATTTTCAGTATTTATATTCTTTTCTGTATAGGTGACTTGAAAGAACATTATCACTTAGGTAAAACAATATGACTAATACATCCTATTTTTTGCAGATATAAAAATAAATGGGACAAAATAATTAATTTTGGAAATATTTGCTCAATTCCTTAACGTCCAGGGTATGTGGAACATTCACAATGAAGTCTGTTTCAGACTCAAGTATTTGGTCTCTTTTTTTAGAAAGCCTGCCTTGCTCAGCCTTGCTTGCATTGCTTGCTACAGCACAACTTATTTTGTAACATTGGAAGTGGTGAAACGACACAAATAAGCAAACTGCTGCATATCACAGAATCACAGAACCTTAGGGGTTGGAAGGAACCTCCAGAGATCATTGAGTCCAACCCCCCTTCCAGACCATCTAGTCTAGGGCAGCTCACACAGGAACGCATCCAGATGGGTCTTAAAAGTCTCCAAGGAAGGAGACTCCACAACCTCCCTGGGGAGCCTGTTCCAGTGCTCTGGAACCCTTACAGGAAAGAAGTTCTTCCTCATGTTGAGGTGGATCTTCCTGTGCTCCTACTTGTGACCATTACCCCGTGTCCTATCGCAGGGCATAAGTGAGAAGAGATTGCCCTTTCCTTCCTGACACCCAGCCCACATATATTTATACACATTAATTAGATTCCCCCTAAGTCTTCTCTTCTCCAGACTAAACAGCCCCAGGTCTCTCAGCCTCTCCTCATAGGGCAGGCGTTCCAGTCCCCCAATCATCCTCACAGCCCTTTGCTGGACTCTCTCCAGTAGATCTCTGTCCCTCTTGAAATGGGGAGCCCAGAACTGGACACAATACTCCAGGTGAGGTCTCACCAGGCCAGAGTAGAAAGGGAGCAGGACATCCCTTGTTCTGCTGCATACACTTTTCTTAATGCACCCCAGGAGACCATTGGCCTTCCTGGCCACAAGGGCACACTGCTGTCCCATGGACAACTTGTTGTCCACCAGGATTCCAAGGTCCCTCTCCATGCGGCTGCTCTCTAGCAGATCTCCTCCTAACCCGTACTGATAGTTCATAATGGTACTCATAGCTTCTAATGTTTGGACATAAACAATGTCACATAGCTTTGAGGTAGAAATTTTTTAGTTTTCTTATATAACATTGTTAAATTTTACCTTTATCAATTTCTACTGATTTTAATCAGCTGCAATGCATGTTGGTTGACTTGACACAACTAAAACTAGGCATCCAAGGTATAACTACTTTGAGAGTGTAAATGCTTATTAGCAGCACTGCTTGGGAAAGGACTAGGAACAGGAAATTTCGAAAGAAATCAATTTGAAATTAGCTTGCCAAGGGCCTATCATACTGGAAATTCAGAAAATTCTCTATGTGTTTATACAATTAAGTCATGTTCCCTCAGAGCTTTTTTCATATCATTAATATAATAACATTATAATGCATTAAGATAATGTTAAAGCTTATAAATTATCTAGAAATGCTTTAAATGTTTTCTGTTACATTAATAGAGTGGGTTTCATAAAAACAAAAAAAAAATCATAAAAAAAAAAAAAGAAAGAAGAAAAATGCAAACACAAATATAACCCAAACTGAACATTTGCTTTCATCTCAGTCTTGAATCTGAAATTTAAAAATATGAGGTGGATACCAACATCAGAAATAAGAACTATCAAATGATTCCTTCGGATGCAACTGCGGACGGTCCTGTCAGGTCAATGCCACCTGCAGTTTGGGGAGGCATGCTCAATCACTGTTGTTTGACTCTTGTAATCTCTATGCATGGAACTTCACAAGCACTGTGATCAGTACAGAAAGTTAAATGCACAAACTATTCTAGGAGGAGGTTGCATTAGACAAACATACAGTGTGATACAGCATAGAAAGTAAACAAGAACTTGTTTTCTTTTTACTTTTAAGGTGATTGTTTCACATTTGAGATCTTCACTGAGGTAACAGAATTTGTACAGTTTTCTCTTAAGCTGAGGCTCATTTACATTCATCTGCCAGTGAAATTGTTTTGGTTTGGTTCTAAGAAAAAATGTAACTGATTTTGTTAACTGGTCGGCAGAAATGAACTGGTTTGGACCAATTAATGAGATTGTTTTTGGTTTACTGATCTAAGAAGGAAATTTGGGGGAACAGCAAGGAAAGAAGATGAAGTAGAACAATTCTGGAGGTGGAGAGGACTTCCAGAGGTGTGTGGATAGTCAGTTTTCTATGACTATCTAGATATTAGAATGAGTAATAATGCAATCTCAGACAGGATGATTTAGGGGAGTTGTAGATTCCTTGAAAGGAATCTCCCCATCATCTTCTCTCTTCCCAGTCATAGAACTGAAAAGCTGTTTTCAGAGAACTTTTTTTTATTGATATAACAACTCTATGATGATCTATTTAGGTCCCATCAATGCATATACATAATGTGTTGTTTTTCCCCACACTCATAATTTTTTAATTCATTAATGTTGTATTTTCTCTGCAAATCCTTGCCAAATCATTCAGTGACTCTGGGAGATCATTTAACAACTGCTTGTTGTCAGCTTTTGGGTTGATACCTTCAGTATTCTGTAGCTTCAGCAAACTTTCCGCATTATTATTCACACTTTTCCAGATCATTTGTATATGGGACTCCTTCAGTAAACTTTGTTTCAGACATTTAATCTAGAAATATCTCCTCTCATACTCCATGACAGGTTAGTCTCTTAAGATTGTTTAGAGAGCAATCTTGACAAAGGATCAAGGAAGCCCCATATAAATCATCTATATCTAAATTACAAGATTTTGCATCCTTTAAGATCTGAGAGTGCATTCCAGTAGCACAGGTAAGCACACAAAGAAGCACCCTGACTTTTGATTGGGTGAAACCTGGGTGACCCGTTTCCTCTCCCCAAATCCTATTTAGGAGTTGAAAAGAAACTCAGATGTGTGTACTGCAAACGAACTGCACAATGCTTTGTCCAGGTTTTTGGTCTCAGTGACTGAGGAGCAGGATGAGATCCTGGGATCCTCCTGTGGCACATGGAAGCCTTACACATTACAAGTGTATCAGCTTCATCACTTTATCTAAATACTTGTTAAATGCTTGCAAACGCTACACATTTTGCAAGGCATGTCTGTTGTATGTGTAAGAAAAGAAAGAACAATGAGATTAGCAATCACAGAGAATTTAGCAACTGAGAGTACAACTAAGAGTACAACTGAGTGCCTGACATACACCATCACCTCTGTTTCTGAAAACGATACAGACAAAAAACTCCAACAAATCAAACCAAAGTAAATATTTTTTTTTTTTTTTTTCCATGGATCAAGGCTGAGTAGAGAAAAAATGCTCTTGTGGTAGTAATGCTAAAACAGGAAGATTACCTCACGGTGATTTAGAAGTCTCTCCAAATCTGCTGCCATTTGATTCTTGACACGCAGCAAAGCTGTCTTTTCTTTATTTAAAAGACTGGTAGAAAGAGGATAGGAAATGCAGTTATAGCAACACATAATCTCTTTTAATCTTGTATTCTGGATGAAACACGCATTTTCTAAAGCTAAATACTGGCAACAATGAAAATCTGCTCCAGTAATTGTATCAAATGATCATTATGTTCAAGCATTGGAATTTTTATAAATGGGCTTGAATGTACCGATACATACAAAATCTTATTTTAGACAAACAGAAATACTATCTAAAATCTTCATGAAGCACAAAGTGGAATTTTTTGATTCTCTGAAGGTTGATTTGAACTATCACAATCTTCTATTATTATCTCTTAACTTTCTTCTAGCCAAAATGAGCTCATTTTATAAGCAAAGGAAGTCTCCTTAAACCCATATTTCTATATGAAAACCTGGACTTATTCGTTATATGCATCACTAGTAGTAGCACACACTATTCTCTCAGGATCACCTCTTTTTATACTACTGTAATTAGAATTTTGAAAAAAATAAACCCAAATATAAGGAAGACCAACATCTAGCTCTCCCTTTTAGCTGTATAGTTCCTGCGGAAATTGTCACTGTATTTTTGCCATTTTTAATTTTATATTCCAGGGTAACGTATGGGATCAAGTTTGTCCTATGAAAGTTTGTCCTATGAACCAAGTATGAAACCTGTTTTGGCATGAAGGCATGCTTTTATAGCACAATGTCAAGTTTAACTTTAATTGTTCTTTACTTAGTTATAGAAAATGAATATTTGAAATGTTTACCATGCACATTCTGATTCCAGGCAGCAATTCTAATACAATTAAATGTGTTTTCATGTATAGCCCCAATATCAGTTTCCAACAATAAACTTCAGACTAATGCATACATAATGCCAGTTTGTAATGTAGTTTGTTAAAACAGCCACAGAGATTTTCTTGGAAGATCAATGTTATATATACCATTATTATGACTTAACTAAGCTGTACAATATAAACCATAACATAAAACAGCAATTCTGCATATGGAGTGCAAATATTTAATACTGAATACAGGTCAGGAGTTCAAAAGCAAATGTATTAAAATTTTATATATGGAATGGAGCATTTATATATGTTGCAAACACAAATTATCTAATATTCCCAGTATTTAATCGAGAAATTATCAATAAAATAAATCAACCTTTTCTTTAATTGGCTGTGTATCATCTGTGTGTTTCAAATAAGCAACATCATCCTTTGCCCCAGAGATTTTCTGGCAATTCCTTGCAAGTTTTGTACTGTAAATTATTGCTGTCAATTCCTTCTAGGCATTCATAAATTCCCAGAAAAAAATTGTGTGCTTTGGCCAAATCACTTAGTTGTCTGAGTTATTTAAAAGGAAAGTAGTATCATTTATGAAAAACTACAAAGATACTTTACTATATTAAAGAGTTTTATTTTCTGTGACATTTTTAATCATGATGAAATTGGTGTACTTTTTTTTTCCTGGGTTCATGTGTTGTAACTTACTGATATGTCAAGTTTTTCTTGGATTTCTGTACTTCCTAACAGCATAAACCAATCCTTTTAGAAAATGACTCACAAACTTATAGAGAAGCAATAATAAAAGTTCCTTTATGCCTTTAATAGTGTACTGAATAAGCATAAACATCAGTGTTCATGACTAAACCAGAAGTTCATGTTCAAGGTTCAATTTAATCTACAGAACAGAACCTATTCTATTTATACTAGTTATACCTTCTGAAACAATATGACACGACTGATCCATGTGGAGCAGTTCTAATTTTCTTTGTTTATAGTCAAACACAGGAATTAGATTGCTCTATTATTCAGGGCCACTTGACATGTTTTCTGTCATACATATGAATATAGAATTATCCAAGCACATGCAGACTTCAGATTTAGTAGTTTTTACAATAGTTATGCTTTCTTATTATTGCAGCTATAAGGAAGTAAGTCATATACTTCCGAAAGAATACTGCAAAAGAGACATATAGACATTTAATAGAGCAAGAAAACAGTTACCAGACACAATAATAAAAATTTCACACTTGTAAAGACCAAGTAAAGCAGAAATGCCTTCAAAAATTGAATTCTGGGAAGACGACTGACCGTTTCAGTGTCTGTTATGAAAATGTTCTGAATGGGCATCTTGGATATCATCAGTCAAGTAGGTTCTGGCTTTGAGCTACCCTACACTTCCATCAGACAGTAGTTTAACCTAATCCAGTTTTAACTGGCAGTGTAAACAAATCAGAGAACAGCTTTACAGTTTGTTTCAGCTGACCTAAGGGAAAACAGCTGCTGAAAGATCATCCTTCCCTAACCACATAGTGGTAACCTGCTTTTTGTATTTGTACTAGAAAACTTGTTACCACGCAAGCAGGTCACTTCGCTGATTTAAATGGAAACTGGAGACTTTTCAAAGGTTATTTTTCATGTGGATCACCAAAACAACTTGGTTTACCCATGTACAGTGGAAACCCACAGCTGAAGGTAAGGATGAGACAGCTCCATTTGATGGTGGAGTGCCTTAGCTGTCTTCCTATGAAACCACAATCTCTAAGTCTAGACAAACCAGCTTCTCACACCTGAGCTCAAGTGTTAAAACTTCCGTCTGAAGAGACAGGATCTTCTTAACCATGTTTAACTAACCATACTTTTACATTTCCATCATGCAGAGGTGTGTTAGAGTAGTAAACATTAAAAGAAATCCTCCAATGACTTGTTCTGGGGTGAAAACATGTGAACACTTGGGAGAAGTGGACTGTGTTAAAAGGTCTAATATCCCTGGAGTTGTTAAACAGCACCAGCGACTGTTTTCAGACTGCAGGGCACGTGTAGGTCATGCTGTGCTCTGCAGTCCTGGTCACTGCCTGCCCCATCCAGAGCGTGAAGAAGGTGCCCCTTGTGATATGTCATATAACCGTGGCCCCAAAAGTCCAGGTGGGAGAACTAACTGAAAAGCAGTGCAGCTCCTGCATTTTCTGTGTGCCTGGCTTTCCAGAAGAAACCAAAATGTCTGGAAGGAGATTCAGTTTCATTCCAGCTTTCAAAATCTAGCCAGGTATGAACCTAGGTACCAGGAATGCAAGACTTCCCATGGAATATGGGAGTTATATTCCCATGGAATACACTTGTCATATAGATACACACTGCTCATAAAAACCACTGGCTTGTTTTGTTTCACTTTATTCAGTATCTAAAGCCAAGGTAGGTTAGATATCATAAGTAAGACATTTTTAGGTGACTGGAGAATGGAGGATAACATTTCCCAGTCTTAGACTTTTAAAGCATTTTGAATTTGGGCAATTAAGCCATCTTTTAAATTTCTGGTCTAAGTATACTAGCTACTATCCTGTTCAGAAGCTTCAGTTATTAGGGGTTCTGAATAATATGCTTATGCTGGACACACTAAATAAATCTGATTTTATATATTATTAGTTTTTCTTATTACTTCTATTGAGTTTAAAAAGAAAAGAAAAAAAAAGGGTTTTTTTTTTCAGTGAACTGTGTACCCCAAATGCTGTAAGAACTAAGGATTTTGCCTTTCTGTTAATTTCATGCTACAGCACGATGAAGTTGAAAACTGAAGTCCAATCTTGAGGGCTTTTGTTTTCATTTTATGTTCATATACAGATATTACCATCAAAACGATCAGACACAGAAAAAGTCTATGTAAAAGTTTTGTACATAAAGCTGAATATGTAATATAGGCATATAGTGTAGCTGTCCCTTCTCTGCAAGTTTCAGATGAATAGCTCAGAACAGACAGTTAATTTTTAAAGATTAATTCAAATGTTCTTTTAAAGTCATGTAGTTAGGGAGGTATAAAAAATTCTGCAAATAAAAGTGCTTTAGAAGACAGAATACATGAATAATTTGTGATCTCTCATTGTGCAGCTAAATAGCCACAGATTAGATTTTTGAAGTCGTTTAGGAGAGTATCACTTAATGATTTTAACTGGAGGGCTTCAGGTGGCTTAAAAACTCATCCATGTAGTGTCCAAATTGAAAAGAAGTTACTTTCTCAAATTGTAAAAAAAAAACCCAAACCCAAACAACTTTTTAGTAGTTGCAATACAGGTCTGAAAACATTCATTTGAAGAAAAGAATATATTTTTACAAATTTTGCTTGGAGCATTTCTCAGGTAAGCTGCAATGGTGTTGGAACAGAAGAGATTTCACAGAATGGTAATGTTCCCATAAAAAGCTCATTGCCCGTTCTGTGATGGGAGAAACTCAGCTAACACCGTATGCTGAGCATTATAATATTTGGATGGCAATTAAAGAACCCAAAATGTTTAGGTAAGGAACATTTCAGTACATAGCTTCTTAGTGAGCAAAATCCTTGTACTGCTGCTAGACTTGCCACACAGTTAGGCTTTTGAGGAGTGCTTTTGGGTAAGTGAACCACTTCTAAAACCAGCCATTGGTACAGAGAAATTTGAGTAACTGCATTTAAAATAAATACCCTCTCTTTATGAATGAAGTTCTGTTTAATGTCTCCAGTTATTTATAAACCTAGATGTTTTTTAGCAGAAAATTATGTACTAAAACTACAATTACTTCACTACACACATAAGAATGAAATTCAGAGATTTGTTTTTGTACAGCATGACATAGTTACAAGGCATTTCTTTTCAAAAGGAGTGCTAAAAGGGATGTTTTCATTTCTGGTTAAAGAACTGTATGCTAGAGAGATTTCTTTATAGTAGGAAGGAGTCATCCTCATATATATGACTGCTCTTATTAACTATCGCTATTTACTGCTATTAACAAGAGTGCTGTGTGGACTCACATAAATGAGAGGTTACTTAACAGAATATTTTGAGATACGTGGACCACCTATAAATTCACCCTGCAGATGCCCTGTCACTCAAGACCAGCGGTTTCATGTCCGAAATGTATCTGCAGGTGCACGGCTCAGCTCACAAGCACATGGAGTGTTCTGCTCCCAGGGCCACCTTGGTTCTCCCCACAACCAAGCGCCAGCACAACCCGTGGCCTACCTGGGAGAATTCCAGTGGGTGGGGAAGGAAAGTGGTAGTGAACATATGTGTGGGCAGCATCTGACAAGAGCTTCGGTTACTCCTAAACAACCTCTCCTTTCATCTTTGAGTGGTAATACACTTGTGCCTTCACACTTGCATCTAAGCAGCAATATCACATACCTGTAATAACCCGGACATGGGTGCCCAGGTTGTTCATGCAAGTGACTGACAGCTTTGACAGCTGCTCAGCCAAGCATTTACCCCAACCACAATGGCTCTTGCAGTTCTTAGTCAATGTATGGCTGAAGATCCACAGAGCTGTGTGAGAGATGTCCAGAACAGACACACTTTTCAGCAAGCCAACAAAGTATTTCTAGCTCTGGTGGAATGTACTACTTGAAGGCTTTGATTCAGTCTGGTGCCTATTTTGACTCTCTCCTTTCATGGAGAGGCTGGGTGAGGCTTTGAGCAACCTAATGTAGTGGAAGATGCCCTTCCCAATTGGAGCTTGGAACTAGATGATCTTTAAAGGTTTCTTCCAACCCAAACCATTCTATGAGTCTATAATTCAGGTTGACAGCTACTGACACAAGCAACCTTGAGTACTATTTGGATAGTGCTTCCAAGTGAGGAAGACATTTAATATGGAAGGTCTGAAAGACAGTCTTAGCTCTAGGGGTGTGACACTTAAGGAGGAAGGTGTGTAAGCTTCTCTGGTTAAAGTGAACTTTGAAGACCACATTGGAAGGAAACTTAGATGGATCTGCAGGACTTCTCAAGAGTATTATATCAAAATGATCTGCTTGAAGCTGTCCAAATCCTCTCGTGGAAATAACCGCTGTCAGAAATGACACTTTCATAGAATGATGCAGTGTGGAGAATCCTGAAAACATCTGTTGCCCATCAAGGAACCACGCTGTAAGTCACTTCAGAACATTCTGTGAAAACTCAGTAAAAATACGGCACAAGGCCATCCACAAGAAGATTGCTGTCACAGACAGCCTCTCTCATACCTGTCTTACTCGTGTGCTGATTTCATCAAGACAGCCTATTTCATCACAGAATCAAAACCACATCCAGTAGCAACCAAGAGCCTTCTCAACAGACAGGGAAGTACAAAGCACTGCAGGTTGCTGCATTTATAAGGTTGCAAGAAAGTACTGACTCATCACCCTGGGAAATCTGCTGGACCCTAACCACCCTAGGAGTACGGCCTAAAAAGATTATTTGCCGTCAGCGCTGTGCACAGAAGGCAATCACCGATTAAGTCTAAAAAAGTAAATTCTCTTGCAAATTAGTCCTTGCTGATCCCTGGACACCCGAGTTAAGTGAGAGGTGACAGAGAACACTGACACTGATAACAGAGGTGGCTCCTCTCCTTAGGGAATCCATGATTTACACAATGCAGAACCGTCTCTCTTGACGAGCAGATGAGATAAAAACACAACGTGAAAAGAACACTCCTCCACCACAGATTCTGCACACTAAACATGAAGGAAGGAAAAATGTGATAAGCACAGGGCAGCTGTGAGGATAAAATAAAGTATTCAGTCTTGATTGTCAGGGCACAGGCATATCATCATTATCTTCTTTTGTTTACAATCTGGTACTCAAATTGGAGACTTAAAAAAAAGATGATTTTTTTTAAAAAAATCACTAGTATTTTTAAAGATCTGCCTAAAACCAAGAAATTGAACATTATTTTTATGTTAGCTTGTACTTGTGAAAATGCTTTTTATAAATAAAACTAATGCATACATAGTATGTAAAATTTTAGAAAACAATAATGTACTTTGTGCAACTGCAGCATAAATTAAACCTCAAAGTGGCAACTGGAGAATTTCAGTATTAACTATAGGCAATGGCTGAAAAAAATATTTCATTTTGAAATGGCTTTACAAATATTAACTTTTCCACTTAGCTCTGTGATACAGATAAACCAGGCTTTATAAACCATGTTTAGTGTTTTCACTATTACTTTTTGTAATAGCACCACCGCTATCTGCAGAATTCAGGGCCCTCCTTGAGGGGCATTAATTCTCTGAACTCATTCTCTCAAAAATATTCGACACAAACCAACAAAATACTGTTTAATAAACTAAGACAGATAGGAATAGTGGGCTAAATCTTTTGATCCAGCAGAGCTTCACTTGGCATATATTTGGTAGGGATTATCATTAATTTACTTAAATCCCATTCTGCTTCAGTTCTGGAATAGCTGGGAGCTACACTGGTCCACAAAGTAATCTGGCATCACCTAAGGGATATTTTAATTTAAAACTGGCATCAGCAGATTCCAAAAGGCTATCCTCCTGACAGAAGATTCCTGGAACGTAATGGTTCTCTGGTTAGAAATCCTTTTCCTAACCTTCCTCTCACTTAGAGGAAAGCAAAGGACCAACATTATCAATTTTATACCAGGTTATGATTTCTCCTGTGCTCCAGGGAATATCAGCTAACAATTTAGGACATTTCTTTTAAATGTGGAGTTATGAATGGCAAAATTAGGGACTACTGATATGTACCAAAAGCCCTAAGAAGTTAGGCAGATTCCAAGAATTTCACTGGCTTAAGCAACTATGGCAAAGTTAAGGCGAACTTGTGATAAGGGAGCAATAGCTACTTTTAGTTTAGAAGGAATACCAGAAACTATGGGAAAAAACTTCTTGCCAAAACATTTGATGTGTAAAGTAAACGTTGCTTTTTGCTACAAAACCATTAAGGATTTTTTTTTTTTTGTCAGACCACGCTTTCAGTTACAGAAATACAGACTAGTGGTGAGCACTCCCCCGCTCACCACAGCAGGGTACTGCTGGTATGTTAACCATGAATACTCGTGCTGTGGTGCAGATCCAGTTTCTTCCTCAACCTCAGGCACTTTAAGATGCCAAAAATTCCCTTTACAGTTAATGGAGAGTAACAAGCATCTCTAGCAAATGACTCACTCCATCCAAAATCTGAATTGCTTTTTGGATGTGCCACTTCCTGCAAGAACTACTAAGGAAAGCTGACCTAAGCTCCTGATTTAGTTGCCTTAAAGTGTAGGCTAAATTTAGAAAGAAAACCTGGGCATACAGACTATTTGTAATGAGCTAGAAAAACTCAAGAGAATCAATGCTAATAATGCATTTAAGTTCTTATATATTTTAAAGGCATGAAACACTTTCAGAAATGACCTCACTTATTTACTTCTTTTTTTCCCTAGCTTTTGAGAGACTTTTGGACTACTATGTGACTAATTAAAGATGTTTTCATGCTACCATAATCTAAAAATTTAATTTGCTAATTACCAATTTGTTGATTTTTTTTTTCTACAATTGGAAAGCAAGATCCAGAATATGCAGAGAACACTGTGATTTTTCATCTCCTATATAATAAATCTAAAATATATATTTACAGAAAAATATAATCTAACTTTGAAGTTTTTCTTCTAGGAAGTCTAGGAAAATATTAAAAAAACTTGATTTTGGAATAAAAAAAAAAATCTATTCTTACTGAATCAAAGTTAAGCCAAATGAAAGGTATCTTGTCAGGAAGTATGAATGAATATTTTACATTATTTATAAATGTATAGATTTATGTATAGATTTACTGGGTTAATAAGCATTTTTAGGTATTCCTCAACACAAAACAAATACTATTCCAAAGCATAAAACCATCCTGAATAGATACATATGTAAGGCAGTATGTAGGGTAAAATATTTAGCCATGGTGAGCCCTACTTTTTCTATCTTCATTGATTCAGCAGATTTGTTGGAAAAAAACTGTATTTTTCCATGCAATTGCTTATAATACAATAACATTAAAGCTCTGTAATTGTTATCTCATGCGTTTCCTAAACCTTAGTCACCACAGAAACACCTGAGAGTTCAATGCTAATTCTTCTGTAGTGTAGTGAGTGGGACACAGATACCCACTTCCTTGAAAACCAAGAGGCACATTATTTTCTAATAGCTTACCTGGGAACCAGAAGTGAAACATACTTTATGAAGCTACATGATGGTGTGAAGCTGCTCAGTTGTCAGAGTTCTGACAGCTGGATCTAACACGAAATCAGAGGGACTCCAGTAGAGGAAATCTGCTCAAGTTATCCCCCAAATACCCTTTGCTGGTGGTTTTCTCTGTCTTTATTTCTTTGTTTTTACTTTGGTACTTTTGGTATGCCATTCATTCCTTTTACACTTCTGACCTTTCTTCTACTTCATGAGAGCTCTTCTCAACCCCAAACTCACTTTAAACCTGCCATTGCTGCTTTTCCAAACCTAAGGCCTCTTTTTCTGACAGTATGAGAGAAATCACAGATGCTAGAATTCTAGTATAAAGACTGGACTTAGTCAACGATGAAAAGTCAAAATCTCCTACTTTATGGCTAATAACATAATTGTTTTCTAATAATAAACAGGTAAGTGATTTTATTTTCAATTCAAAATAAAGAAACAGTGATTATAATTACCTGACATCTTTTTCAAGTTGTGCAATATGTTCTTTCTGTTGACTTATTTGAAAGTCTCTCTGTTGCACAGTTTCAATGAGGTATTTGTATGGCTGTTGTACTTGACTCAACAAAGACTTTGCACTGTCAAGCTGCCAAATAAAGAAGTAATACTGTTATAAATTTTATTGTTTATAAAGCACAATTACTTATTATTGAATTATTTTTGGAAATTATTCATTATTACTAATTGCAAAATAATATAAAACCCAAACTTGTTATTTCACACACAAAAAAAGAAACTACCCTCAAGATACTATCTAGTACATTATCCTTTTACTTTCTGTTTTAATTATACATTATTTTCACTGCAATCATGCTACCACTCTCTATACTTCCCTAATCTGTATTTTTAAGAATTTTAACAGCTTCCATTGATGAAAAAAATTAGTATAGACACAGTCTGTTTGTTCATTTTATTAACCACAAATGACATTTTTTAAACAGTATACTATTACAATGGAATTTTCAGCTCCGAAATTTGTTCTAAATAAAACCACAGTAATGATGGAAGAAAAGTTCCCTTTCCTCTAACCAATTACTGTATATGGACAGTGAAATCCAACAGGATGTTTATAAGAGTAGTATAAAATAATTCTCATACCCCTAAATAAGAAAATTCTGTAGCTCTATTCCCTGAACAAATTAGGATCACTATGTTTAAAACACTTGCATGATACGGCTTCCATCTTGAGCAATATAAGATCATTTACTGAAAATAAGTACAGAATTAAGAATCAAGCTTCAGCAGCTGGAGTATATATAAGCCAAGAATACCAACCAGATTCTTTCAAAATGAAATTAAAATCTTTTGATGTTTAGACACAAACAGGTCTAACGGAATGAATTCAATAGAAAATGGTTTCCAAGTATTGTATAAAATTTTTCAGTAGACTAAACTGCCAAATCAGACTATGGAGACAGTTGTCCTGTTTTGTGTTGTTCCAAAAAAGCAGGGACAAACACTCACCCTTCCTATAGAACTAGCCCATGTAAATAATATTTCAGGACTTTCCTAAAATCAGATTTTTCTTCTATACACAATCTTGAAAACATGAGACTGTGTTTCCTACTTTCTCTGATTCCATTGTATTTTTATTGTAGTTTTACTTCTGTCCTTTACACTCTGTCAGATGGGCAAAAAACTTCACATTTATGTAATGCTTCACATTTATTAAAAACCAGAATATAGACAGAATCCCCAAACAGAATAGACACAAAACTTTGCTTCCTCACCTTACTGGCCTTACTAAAAGGAGAGTTAACTCTACCTCATGCAATCATCTTCTTGAAGAATATAATCATCCTCAATAAATTGATAAGCAATTAAAAATGCTATTATTTTTCTAAGAGTACAAGCTATCAAAAAAGACTCTTTCAGGAAAACAGTAGAATCTTTACATGAAAATCAGGTAATTCCAAGACAAGAAGTACTAATCTCTAGGATGGTCTAAAAGTTGGAGTACAAAACCTTAAGGCTGCCATTATTATAGGAGAAAATTAATCCAACCTATCTTGTTTGGAATCTTGTCCTTGATAGCCTAAGAACTTTCAAAGGATGTTGTCATCACAGTGTGAAGTTTCTCATTGTTCTCACTGATAAGAATTGAAGTACTTCAGTGGGAAAGGACAAGTAAGCTTGGTTTGATGTTGTTAATTCATCTGTTAACTTGCTAACTTTACCAGCTGAAGAGCATGCTGCTGTTATGAAAAAAGGCTAACCCTTCCCTCTCCATGGTGGTGCTTTGCTGCCTCCTTGACTGTATGAACTTAAAAGGTGTTGTCATTAAAGTGTCATCAAGTACACATTACATGGATCTAATGGAACAATTTTACTAATATACACATGTATATAAATTAAAAGAATGACAAAAAAAAGAGAATGTCTTCTTTTATTTCTTTAAATCTAATACCTTGCAATTGGACATTTATTATTTATCCCTGAAAGGATATCTCTGTCAAGCTTAGGGATTTCATCATTGTTCAGTTTGATCTACACTCACTCTGAAAGAGTGAGAAGTAAACCTGCCTTTTTTTTTGTTTCAGCTGAGGCAGACAAAAAGCACAAATACAATGTCATGACGGAATCTCAAAAAAGTCATTCAAAAGCAAGTCAAATGCATCAGTTTAATAAATTTCTTTAGTTAGTGTGTCACTTTTACTGTATATTGACTTTGCTTTTTAAGTCACTCAAAGACCATATTAGCCTTCTAGACACAAGAGACTGTCTATCCATCAGTCCTGGCACTGTTGTTCAAAGCCTCCGCAAAGTGAATTCATCAGCAGTAAATGCAGCACTTGCAGATCACTGCTCTGCAGAAGCTGCTATAGTCCTCCCTGTACTTAAACTGAGAGTAACAGGAACTATCACTAGTGGAGGATCTTTCTTGGGTCAGCTAATGCGAATTCCTTTAATCTCTTTGTCCTAGACATGGTGAACAAACCTGTAGTAGGAAACAAGTACTTTAACATTGCAGGCCACTGCTATACAAAGCAACAGAAAGAGGACTTGAAGGGAAAATTCTTTTCTAATGCTGTATCGTGACCTGAAAATAGATAGGATCCTGCAGTTAAATAAAGCCTGACAAACTATAACAGGACTAACTGAAAACGGACTATTCTTTTTTCAGCAGCTAATTTTTTCCATAGGGTTCCACCTTTCAAGCAGGCACATTATATCAGGCTTCCATCAAATGAACAAAATTACAGAGGACTGAATATTTTCTTCTTGGTAATGCTGCACTTTCCCAGATCACTATGATTCCTTTCTATAAAGCTCACTAGGAATTGACTGAGGAGAGTCCAAAGAAAGAATCTTAGAAAGAGCATCCATTGTAGCTACTGCAATCTTTTTTCTTTCCCTCCCTCCTTTAAAGAGCTTAAAAAATACTATATCATAAATACTGCAGTGAAATATCAGTATTTAATCCCAGTTCAAAAGAAAAATTGGTCCTATCGTTTTGGCATCAAATTCTAATTCATGTCCTAGGTTTCATCTAGATGACTGACCTGTCAACTAAAAGAATAATAATGTGCTATCTGAGCATGGTGTTATCTACAGGATCTCTGTTGTGTTCTTAAAAAAAAATATCAAGAAAGACAATATCTTGGAGTAAAAAAATCTGTCTTGTCTCAGAGGATGCAGTGAAGAGCAAACAGAAGTTTATGAACTTTAACTATATAAAGAAAGATAAGAGATAGCAATTAGTATAAAGTATGAAATACAGAAAATTTATAAGACAAGCTGTAACTTCAAGGGGAAAGTTGATACTAGCAGGCATAAAACTCTTAGAACAAAAAAAAGCAAAATGGCTTGTCATCAAACAATATGGCCTATAATCATATGCAAAAGAAAAAAAAAAGAAAAAAATCTGAAGCATTCAGTCCTAAATGCCAGACATGTTTAACGTGAGACAGAAAGTAAGTTTAAAAAAAGATTTAATTTAACTCTGTGAGTTTGACGTTTGTAGGCTTAGTAGCTGCGCATTAGCTATCTGTAAGACGTTTAACTTTATACTGTATGGAATTCCTATTTAAATTATACAATTACATGATAAAAGATAAAGAAAGGGCTACAGGACATCTCATGGGAGAATAAAAACTAGGTGAAGATGTTCTAGTAGAATTTTGGAAGAATTTGAACTAAAGTTACTGGTACTGAATCTTCCATCAGTAATCTAGAAGCAAACATAAGCCACTGTGGGTAAGAAGAAATGTACAAAGTGGAAATCAGACAGATTTAAGTAAGAAACAAAGCATAGATTATGTTAACTATAGTGAAAGAACAGTGATAGAGAAAAATACCAAGGACAACACTGGATGGATAGGATAGCTAGGA
This sequence comes from Merops nubicus, assembly GCF_000691845.1. NCBI lineage: Eukaryota > Metazoa > Chordata > Aves > Coraciiformes > Meropidae > Merops > Merops nubicus. Next base: position 69,181 of record NW_008630017.1, on the reverse strand, counting down.
TACAGCTAAGAAGAATCCATAACAGATTGCAGTACTGGTTAAAAAAAACCCAAACCAAACCCAACAAAACCCCAAAATTTCAATGTTCATGTATCTTTTATTGAAATCATATACATAATCATATATATACACATCTAAAATACATACAACTCATGTAATTTTAAAATATGTAGAAAATGACAGTATTTGCACTGTGAAGTACTTGAGTGCATTTATCCTAATTTGTGATTAACATGGCTTTAAAAATTAAACTGTTAACCACATTCCTGAAATAGTCAGCCTAGAAATTCCATATGGTGGAAATATCTAGTAGCAATTCTAGAAGTTCTTTGGTTCCTAAGAGAAACTGAAAAGACAACCTTAAAAATATTTCAAAAAATCAGTTTGCCCTAATTCTGCGACATTCCAAGCTGAGTTTTGTTTAGTGTTTGTTCTCCATGTCAATGTAATAAATTATTTCAGGTATTATATACAGAATTATAAAAGATCATGAAATTAAACTCATTGGAACAAAGTAAAAAAAAAAAAAGGTTTTCTAAAAAGCACCTGATGGGAAACTTTCTCTAGATTTTTATACTCAAAAGACTCAAGAACTGAATAATGTAGAAAGGGATTTACAAAAATATTTTAATAAGTGATTTAAGAGAAAAGCCATGTTAAAACTAACGAGGTATTCATTGAACAATAAACTATCAAACAGAACAAACTAGTCTGGCTAGCTGGTCTTCTGTTCAGAAATCAGAACGTTGTCTGTCTGGCTTATATTCTTGTTTAGCCTGTAAAGTAATCCCTCTTTCAATCTTCATTTCACAACACAATATAAACTTCTTTGAAAATGTTTAATGTAGAATTTTGATTAATTATGGGGCCATTTTTTGACATCAAATAGATAACAAACTGTTTCAAAAATATTTCCTTTTATGAACAGCTGTTCTGAAATGTTTATAGTCTCTACAGATTTGATTTCTTTCTAGCAGTAATTTACCTCTTGTGAAATCTGTGTTACTTGTTCCTTCTGATGTTCCAGATCTTTTACAAGCAACGAGTTTTGCTTTTCTAGCTGCAGTAACCTCCTTGCCAAGTGAACACTGTGTCAATAAAAAGCAAGCTCAAGTTGAATTTTTTCCAAAATATGCAAAAGAAATTCTCGCATTTATACTTCAGAACCTCATTGCCTTAATTTTTCACCAATGCTTAAATACTAATATATAAATTACACAGTGGAACGTGTGGGATGGTCCAAGTTAGAAAAACAATGAAAATGTTACAAAATTTAACAGCACTGAAATAGCACTCCCACAGTTATGCTGTTGTAATATTTTTTACAAAGTAATTTTAACTATATAATTTGTACAACACCACACAATTGTAGTAATCATGTCAAAATGTTTCAAGTAATTATGACTATCTACTTCTTGGAAACTCTAGGGAATCACTGTAATCAGCTTTTCCTTAAATATTTTTTTTTAAAAAATATGCTTATCAATATACATTTTGTACTGGCACTGAAAACTGTCATATTTTATCATTTTCAAACACAGGTAAAATTGTTTTGTCTGACATGTAATATGCTAAATAATTAAGTGATATTGCCACTTTTTAAAAAATTAAACTCTTACGTAGACCCACAAATTAACTTAGGAGTGAAGAGACAGGACTTCTGAATTAATTAAACACCCTAGTTAAAAAATTAGATCCTCAACCTCTTGCATCTTTCATGGCCAAAGTCATAAGTGTTTATCATCAATTAAACAACATAGTTCCATAGGCAGCAATGGGGAGATTCAGCATGCAATTACTGAGCCTACTTCCAGACATCTAACCTGGTCTTTCAACTTGTTATCCATACAGCCTGACCATATTCCACTAAAGTGGACTCCTGGATGGTGTACTGAAATGTACTCCAACTCCAACAACTGCACTGATTAGAACTCAGTTGGTTATAATGGGAGGTTTCATGCCAAGTCCCCATGCTAAACCTATGACTAGATGTCTGAATTGACGTATCTTGTAATGAATCCTGCCATCTTTGTAAGTGTCATGGTTTGGGTTAGAACAGAACTAATCCTGTTCAGTTATTTTACCACTCAGCACAGTCTCTTCCAACTGCACTTCCTGATCTTAGCAGCACATTTTTTGCAGACAGTGTCTGCTTCTAGCAGTGATAATGCTCCATGTTTAGAGTTACCACCAAGGATTGGTGTGCAGAAAGACTCTTACTAATACTTGCTCCTGTGGAGACCAAGGCCACTGCTAAATCCTGTCTACCACACTGGAAGGGTACAGAAAGTAAAAAGCCACACCTGCAGGGACGAGCAGACAGAACAGAATGACCCTAAACTGACCAGTGAGGTATTGCACCCCACATAGGTCATGTTCAGTATAAAGCTGAGCAATCACGAGGGTCAAGCTCCCTTCTTCAACAGCCGGTGTCCAAGAGGGACTCTGTCTGTCCTGCCTTTCATTCCCATCCATGCTGCTAAATCCAGCTCCTGAATGTGGTTCCCATCTGCTGCCAAGTCCAGTCTGGCACTTCCCCAGTGCCTGCTCCACAACATCAGTGGGGATGGTGATGTAATTGTTGTCACAGGGTGGGTTCTATATTGGGTTTGTATATATTCGTATATATTTTGTTTCATTATTTTCATTAAAGTTGTTTTAGTTTCACCTGTGTGAAAAACGTACCCCTCCATACAGTCTTTTACTTTCACCTATGTATGAGAGGAATTACCTACTGTTCTCAATAGCATGCAGTAAGAGTTTGGTTCTCTCAGTTACTCTTACAAGGAATATTAAACTGCATAAATAGTAACTACGAAAAAGAGAAATTAATTCTCCAAATTAGTTATTTGGATTTTTATTTAAGAGATACAAGATGTTTGTAATGATCTCATCTAGTACAAAAGAGAAGCGAACCACTTCTCTGACTAGTTAGGGATCTTATACATTAGCTTTGGAGTGAAAGGGGGAACTTGGATACCTTCCCATGCTAACTTTGGGAATGTACCTCATCATAATTTTCCCAGCTACAACTAGTCAGTGAACTTGACAGGAATATACAAGTGACATCTTATTCTGGGAAACTTTGATTCCAACTATAGTAGAAAATTATGCAATGCTCAAGAATGTGATAATTTATTGTTAGCAAACCACTATAATGTTCCTGGTAGTATTTCTGGCATTTACTTGTTAACACTCTCCCAAAGAGTTCAAAGGCACAGCTGAGGAGTAAGTGTTGGGAAGGCACCATTGCCAATACATAGCTCACGTGCAGCTTGAAGCTAACCTACCCTTATAGTTCAGTTTTAGCCAAGTGAGCTACTACATGCCATTTGGTCTTGATGCTTCAGAATGTTCCTAGGCAGAGGACTTTAGAGCCCTAATGGCTCAATGGTTGGACTTGATGATCTTGGAGGTCCCTTCCAACCTAAAGGATTCTATGATTCTATGATTCTATGTTTAACTTGCTGCTCTGGGTGGATGGTGCCTATGCCCAAAGTAACAGAACAGTTGTTTCTGGCAAACAGGCAAAAAGGTGTAGACCTTGCAATGCACCATGCTTGAATATGTGGTTTTGTACAAAGTTTCAGAGACCGAAGTCCGTGCTGTGAACTTGTAAGAGCTCTTCGTTTAAGAGCCTATAACTCTGGAATTAAAGATCAAGTAGTGGACCCCAAAACCAAGATTATTCACATTTGTAATATATTCTCTTTCCTTAAGCAACCCTAGAGAGCACAAAACTTATCTGTGTTTCTTTAGTGGGTCTAAACATAAAAGTTGGTGTCACAGAGACTTTTCTTTAAAGTTTAGGGAGTTGAAGGCATCACACACATTTTCTGCATGGCAGTTTGCCTTGAGTTAGAACAGCAGCAGGTAAGCCATAAACAAACTTTTAAGGGTTTTGAATATTCTTAATTTTAAAAGATAAAGTATATGGTCTCCAACACTATTATGAAGGATTAAATCAGCTTCATCAGCCAATGCCTTTTGGAACAGAAGAGGAATATATAAGACATTCTGACAGAGCCACTTCCAAGCTCAGAAAGTGTCTTCCAAGCACAATCCTGGCTTATTGATCATTAGAGTCACCATTTAAGGGTGAATTAGCAGAATTATATTTTTTTATATGTAAATAATCTAAACAATCTAATAAGGTGGTAAAAAAGAAGGATTGAATCTGAAACTCAGAAAAATTCTCAGACTAGAGGAAGAAGGAACTGAAATTTTAGGAAATGATGCTATGGAACTCTCAACAATCTCCTAAACAGATATGCAACTGGGTTAGGGAGTTTTTTGCCCCCTCCCCCTTTTTTATGCTAATCAAACTGGCTGAATTATAAGACAAAACATAATGCACATATCTTCATTTACTTTATCTTGAACACGTAAATTCAGGAGGCACTTTTTTACCTTTGCTTTAGTCGTCTTTTGGCTGTTGTAGGAACATTAGCACCATATCCATACGAGAAGAGAACCCTTTCAGCTTCAACTTCATTTTCCACTGAAAAAAATTACAGAAGGGTACTGTTGAAGAACATACTAGTGTGCAAGAACTTTCAAACTTCTAAGCAATTATATTTATAATTATACATGTGCCCAAACACTTTTCTAGAAAACAGATTTTCTATTGGTGTAATCTCCTCGACTTGAGCGGAGCAGTTTTGTTCACAATTAGCATTAATACATTGCAATACATTAATTTCTTATAATACTGGCAAGCTTTTAACTTTTTATTTTTCTCATTAACATAAGACCTGTGCAAAATTAAAGTAAAGGAAAAGACTTCAGTGTCTGTGAATATTCATGTTACTGGCATAGTCACAAAACACACAATAATAGTCTAATTCAGCAGTACTGGGTTAGGCTGCTTAGGGTTTTTTCCTAAGGAATTAATTTTCTGTGCATACATGAGGAAGTAGAAGAAGATAAAATTAGAGGGTGCTTAAGCAGAATGGACATAAACAAGTCCACGTCACCAGAAAGGACAAGCTCTCTGAGGGAGCTGATGTCTCTGTGAGGCTGCTCACTACCATTTTTGAACGACTGTGTTGATCAGAAATTTCTGATTATTTGAAGAAAATAAATGCCATATGCATCTTCAGAGAAGGGCAAGAAGGAGATTCTTATGCTTATGCAAAGTAAAAATACTAAAAATAATCTCTGCTTCCATAGATGAGTGCATTTCTGAAAATATATTTCTAGGGATATGAAACACATTAGGAAATGATGTGACAGTCGTATCTGACCCATCTTTCCTAATGCTCCAACGTCTTAAAACCAGAAATATCTTCTCCACATCTTTCACATCATTAAAACTTCTTTCATCACTTGTTTAATACCCTTTCAATGTTATTTTAAAGAAGGATTGTTAAAACACATTTAGAAAAAGAAAAGCCTCTAGTAGAGCACTTGGGTAAGTCACATATCTAGTTACACGAAAAAACAATACAGAAATTCCAGTAAGTATGACAGAAAAAGTTTACTGATGTGGCAGTACAAGGGCACCAGAATTTCAGATTTTCAAGGCTGTTTTAGTTCTGACAGGAAATTTTCCAGTGCTTTACATACCTCTGTTTCAGAAAAACATTAAAAAAACCCACCCACATTTAACCTGCCTTTGTCATAATCCTTCTTTTTTGGTTACAAATTCAGTGTTGTACACATCAGAAAAATGTCTGTAAGATTCATATCTGTCATTTGTGTCCATGTAAATGTCATATTGTGAAGACAAACACAAAAAAAATGGAACTGTTGTACATATGAAACCAAAGTAATGTTCTATATCAGCGTGTGCTTCTGTTATCTTCTTTTATGTCTTGAAAGCCTCTTCATCTGACTTTGTGGTGTAAAATATATATTTTACAAATTAGGGGACACTTATTAATGACACTTTTTACACTACTTAGCAAAAATAGTGTAAAAAATTGTGAGGATACAGATAGGTTCAATCGTTTTCTTTAAAAGATATTAACCAATGGAAGCAAGAAGAATCAAATAACTAGCCCACAACACAAATATCCTAGAAAGGAAGAATAGACAAATGCCAAAAAAGTTTACTATTGTTATTAATGTGGAAACCACTCAGATGCTGCAACGATTGGCTACATAAGTTCTTGATAGTTTCCTGAATAGGCTGTTTCATGTTATTTCAATATTAATAAAGTGAGGCATAATGATGAAGGAATAACAGTCACAATTCAGTGATCTTTTCCACATGCAGATTCTCCAAAGGAAAAAAAAAAAAAAGTTTGTATGATTATATGACAAAAGCCACCTCACATGTGCAAGTACAGTTTATTAAAAAGTCCAGAGAACCCAACCCCTAGCAGCAACCCCTAATACTGTAAAACACTGGAGGCTTCGTAAGTCAAGAAAAAAACATTACATGGTATTGAAAGCAGTGACCACAGAACTGAAAAGTAAAATCTTATTCTCATTAAAGTCCACAGAAAATTCTAATTGTCTTCAATAATATAAATGCTTCAGCGTAAATTATATTCTCTGAAAGACAGACTGCAGTATTTCCAGAATACATTAAATTTGAAAAATAATAATATTTCCTTTCTTTGAACTATTTTTCTACCTTTAGCTATTTATGACATGTAAATACCATGACAATTCAAGACAGGAGAAAGCATGTCTCTATTCTCCTTCAAAGTGCCTTTAAAAAAGAAATGTTTTTATTTATTCTGATTTTTCTAAGAAGTTCCTTTTGGTCTTGGAATTCAGTCTTAATTAGTATTAATATTAACTTTCAAAATCAAATACACTATAATAACAGTAAGAAAAAACAATGTTAGCTATTAAATAGAAAGTATATTGAAATAAAATTGAACAGTAACTCCCTTTTTTCTCTCCAACAAAAGGAGAAAATAAAGCAAATATATTTTAACAGAACAGCCCTTTTGGAAACTTTCTTTAAGTCATATTTGGTAGCATAAAAGATGTGATTCTAACAAGTACAACCTGCGGTGTATAAAATTAAGTAAGTATGTACAATCTAATTACTAGAGATACTCAGATATTGCTGCATCCCAGCAGTACGTACTTTGTTGTATGCTGTCAGTTATATATAAAGATTATGCAATGATCTTCTACCTGGAAAATGTTACTTATAAATTGTGAATATATTTTGGAGGAGTAAAGAAAGAGAAAACGACAAGAAGATAGAATTATTTTGAAATCTTAAAATGTCCTACTCTGTTTGCACACAGGCCAAAAGACTTCAAGATTATGAGTCTTATTGTCAAATTAGAAATTACTTGCTTTATGGAAACATTTAGGCTGAGTATCAAATCAAAAGAGATACCAGAGAAATTTTGCTCTATTTGAGAACAGATACTGTTGTTTTTGCCAACAAGAGACAAAAACTTTCAAGAGTAATCAGCCTGAATTTAATCCAGGATTTAGTACTTGGAACAGACTGATCTGCCACAAGCAACTACTTAATATCGAATTATTATTAATTCAGCACAAGGAAGAGCTGTTTTTCCCCCCGTTCATTCAAAAATTCACATTAATCACTGTATTTTGAAACCCATAACTCTCTGTCAACAAAGAGGGTTTCCTGGTATTCTAAATATACTTTAATAATAGAAAACCTAGAAAAAAAAATAAAATCTAATCCAATGGATGATTCAAATAAGGTAAAGAGAAATAAGGGAAAAGATACGCTGAGATGATTTTAATATCTTTATTTCTAAGTTCATGTTTATTTGATGCATAAAGCACATTTAGAAACCTGTCATTAATATTTTCTGTCAAAATAATTGCTTCATCTTAATTGCCAGGCATGAGGAGGGAGAATGACAGGCACTGTAATACTTTGCAAGCACCATGACAAACAAGACGTCTTGTCATAATGCCAGAAATACCTACAGATACAATATAATTTATGACAAAACTTACTTTCTGCTGTCTGCAATATTATCTCGTCAAGCTCTTTTTCAAGTTTTTCATAAGTATCTAGCCTCGCTTGATACTCAGAATTCTGTGTTTGAAGTTCAATAATGCGTGTTTCACTAGAAGACTGAAGACTATAAAATTCCTTAGTAAGCACCTGCAAGAATGAGTAATGGAAAGATCAGAGATTCAGCACTACAACTACTTGAGAAAGGCAAAACATAATACATGTAAAATGCTTGGCAGTATGATACTAAATATTTGGTGTAACTTTTGCACAGGAAAGCTCTAAATACTTTAAAAAGCAGTTATTTTTTCAACTACATTATCTTGCACAGATTAGACTCTCAGGTCATATCACGCCTATCTCCTAAGGCCTAAGAATCTATCTCTGAAAAAGCTACAAGAATTTTAAATGAGACTTAGGAAAAGCAATGTAACAGCTAAAAAAAATTATACACAGCAGTTAAAACAGTGTAAGAATGATGTAAATGCATTTCTTTTCATTGCTTTAACTGGATTCAGGTTTCAGTTACCAATTTAAAAAAAAAGCAGGTTCCTTTACAGAATGGTAAATGCATGAACATAAAAATTTGGTATTTAAGATATACCAGATTCTCATTATTTACTCATTACTGAAAGGTAATATGCCATTAACATTCAGGACTAACGTAAATAGTAATCCACTAAGCTTAAACAAAAAAGCTTTCTTTTTTAGCTTTCAAAAGTAAAAGTTATGAAGGTCTATATAGGAACTAAAGTGTCATATATTGCTTGAAAACAGACAACAACGTTGTCAAGATAAATATTACAAACCCAATAGGAATTAAAAAAAAATCCTTGGTAAATAAAGTAGTAATCTACATGCTTTGCAAAAAAAAAAAATCCCACCAAAACAGGCAAAGTAATAACCAAGTAGTACTGTAGCCAAGTTTATTACTAACTTCCCAGATAAAAATCCCAAACATTCAAGATGACAACTGAATATAGATCTTGAGATATAGAAAAATATATGCATCGTGTATACAGCAGTAATACAAGGTTTCACTGTCAGTAACGCTGGAGAATGGACAATTGCTTAGAGAAACAAGCCACCTGAGTATAAAGATTGGTCCAGTGTCACAGAAGAATAAATGTGTAAGTTAAACTTCAGCAACATACAAATCATGTTTCCTAGTTTTAGCATGTATAAGAAGAGAAACTACTCTATGCAGAAACCCAAACTAAATAAAGAGTTGGTTCACAAAGCAGCTGTAGCTGAGACACAATATACTAGTGACCACACTATTATGATTGCTATCCCATAAGAAAGGTAAATAAAAACCCTAGTCCATTGATACTATATATAAGAAAGGAAACGAAAAAATTAAGAATACAATAAAAAAGAATAAAAGTAAAAGCTTCAGTTATCAAATATTTAAATTCTGCAAGAAAAATTTGGAATGAAGGAATGCTAGCTTCAAACTGTCTCTCTAAAGAGAAAAGGAAGTGCCAAAAGTGTCAGAAGAACTGAATGCCAAATATTTAAGATATTATCAGATCAAATAAATGTCCACAAATAAAATGGAAATATAACTCAAATTTAACCATCTTCTCAACGTTTAGACATGTCTGTGCAATTGAAAATCTGTTTAGCAACCTCAAAGTCAAGCAAAACTGGCACTCCCAGTACTCGTGACCACAATTAACCTCATCAGCCAGGATCTGAATGTCCCAATACAGACAAAACAAGAAATCACATTTTATCTGAAGCTCCCTGATGCTGTTTCCACTCGACAGTAACTTTTCATGAACACCCTAGGCAGATTCAGCACTAGAAATGTGGGCATTTGAAGAGCAGTATCCTTCTCCAAAAAAGGAAGGCTGGCATAGCTGGCACTTGAAAAAACAGATTTTTATTCTGTTCAGTTTGTATCCTGACATTTGTTTTAGACATACGCTGCCAATCTCATTTCAATCTCACAAACTGGATTCAGTGATATGACTTTGGGACTAATTTTGCACAGGTGATGAAAATTTGTTTTAATATAAGTTTCCACTGCTGAATACTGGACACTTTTCCTGGATTAAAACAGGTGGACAGGATATGACACATTTCTGAAAGTACACATTTGAAAGAGAATAAATTCTAAGCCTGTAGAGCTAGGGAGGTCCAAGTCGTTCAGCACGACGTAAACGGCGCTGGCAGCAGGGGCAGCTTCAGTGGGGCTAGCCCGGCGCTGCCCTGTGCCAGACGCAGCCGGTTCCAGCCGGATCCAGCCGACCCGCCACAGGGCGCGGCTCAGCCCAGCAGCCAATGTGGGGGTGCCTTGGAGAAAAGCTGTTTAAGAAAAGACAAATACACTGCATGGCGGTGAGGAGTGAGGGAATGAAGTCTGAGAAGCGGACTTGGTGAGGACATCAAGGCGATAGGAGGTGCTCCGGGTGTCAGAGCAGACCTTCCCTTGCAGCCCATGGAGAAGACCACAGTGAAGCAGGTTGTTCTCCTGCAGACCATGAGAGACCGTGGCAGAGCAGATGTCTGTTCTGCAGCCCATAGAGGACCCCATGCTGGAGGAGGTGCAACCTGTGGAGAGCCCAAGCAGGAGCAGATTTTCTCCTAAGAAAGCCACAGCCCTTGGAGGATCCACATCAGACCAGGCTAAAAGTGTGAGGAGGAAGAAGCAGCCGAGAAGAGTTATTATGAACTGAGCCCAAACCCCACTCCACATCCTTCCCTGCAATGCTTGAGGCGGGAGAGGTAGAAGAGTCAGAAATAAATGAGGAAAGGAAAACCCAGAAGAGAAGGAGGTGGAAAAAGATGTTTTAGTTTCTGTCTTTGTTTCCCACCACCCAAACCTATTTTAACTGGTAATAAGTGAAATTAATTTTCCACAGATTGTCTGTTTCCCCATGATGGTAATTGCTAAGTAATTTCCTTGTCTTTGATTTCCCTAAAACTCAAAAACTTTTTCAGCTTATTTACATCCTCCTCACCATCCTCTTGAGCAAGGGGAGTGCAAGAGTGGCTGGGGGTGCCTCGCAGCCAGCCAAGGTCAACCCACCATGAGAGGATTTGTAATATTTGGTATATATTCAAAGGTGTATACATCATGTTCTCCTTTACTTTAGCTGTAAAAATTTGTTCCAGAATTGCATATCAGTCAAAAGTATTTTTATTATGTGACAATGCTAAGATACTGATACTGAATTCACCCTAACTGATTTGGTGTAACTAT
>NW_008630017.1:32350-58030 GCF_000691845.1 Merops nubicus | reverse complement strand
CCCTACAACAATCACATAGACTGACATAAGCAGCTTTGTGACACAAGCATACACGTACCTCATGTAAATGAGGTACTTACTGTCTTCAACATCTGTCCATGACAGATTTTTTTGCCAACTTCTTCTCCCCTAAGTCTTGTTTTCTACTGAACTGGTCAAACATAACAATCTTTGTCATCAGATTCTGCTTCAGCAGAATTTTGTGGAGATAATAATTCAGCCATGTACGTTTTTTTGCTACTTTTCCCCCCAAGTTTTTCCATTTAACATTCTAATTGAAAACAACTCTGTAATGCCCTGTAAAATGCCTCTCTATATAACATACCTCCAGTTTTCTCTGATATTTCTCACATTCCATTTGGCACTGTGAAAGATTCTTAGCTGTTTCCTGTTGCATAAGTTGTATATGTTCACTTTCAAAGGACTTCAGCTTACTTTGGTGAAGAAGTTCAGCTACTTTGCTTTCTGTGCCAAGCTGCATTTGTCTATACCTAAAGGGAAAAAGAAGTTTGATGATTCAAAACCGAACAAATGTAGGATACACATTATTTCTCTTCCTTACAGGTGCAAATTTCAGAAATTAATCTAGTACTTCTAAGAGTTTAGTAAGTATTAGGATGGTTATCTAGGTGACTATTGCAATCTGTATTCAAGACATCATTAGGAAAATTAAATACTATAACGACAACAGACAACACAGTATGTGGAAAACTTAGTCCATGGCTTTTCTGAATATATAGTTAATGCACAATCATTGAGAACTGCACCTTCTTCTCAAAAAGCAGAAATGAAGTATATTTTTGAGAATATCACTGTAAGGTAATTGTATGTGATAGATAATAATCCACTGAGAAGTGGACTTTATTCATTTTACTTAATATATTTAACAGGCAATCTCAGAAAAGAGGGGTAAAAATGTTTGCTCATAGATAACTAAATTATTGAACTATAGAAAATGAAGGTGATGTGAAGAACAGTAGAAAGCTTTACAAATCTCAGTGTGAAATAACATGAAATTCAAAGGAGATCTATGCAAAGTAAATCACAGGTTATAAAAATGATTCTGATCATATACATAGAATTACAAACTTGTAGGTGACTGTTTTCATTCATGAGTGAGGTCTTGGGGTTATACTAGATAAATCCATGAGAACTTTGGCTTGTTTATGTTGGTCAAAACTAACACTTTGAGCATTACTGTGAAAGCAATAGAGAAAACACAGAAATCACTATATCCCTTTACAATTCCATGCCGTTGCCTGCATACTGAACGCTGACTACCATTCTAGTACCTCACCTCACAGAGAATACAATAGAACTCGTGTGGCATCAGAGAAGGGTAATAAGGATTACCTTTGTCAAAGAGCAAGTGCATGCACTTATAGAGTCACACTGTGTGGAAGAAATTACTTAAGCAAGCTAGGACTCTACAGCTTGGAAAAGAGAGGGTGTAACAAAAAGGAAGAAATGACAGCAGCCCATAACACCATGAGCAGCATAGAGAATGAGGATAAGAATTGACTGTATTTTCCAATAGGTGAATGAGAAGGCATCTAATAGAGCTAACAGAAACCGAAAGAAAATAAATAGAAACCGTTCTTCCCACATGAAAGCTGTGAAATTCTTTACCATAAAATGCCATGAGTGTTAAAAAATAACACTTATTCAAAAGGATACTTGAACAAATTGGAAGTGGAGAAAGCCTTTGACAACTACTAAAGCTACAAGAGACATCACACTCACAGGCTCTCGTTCTACTGGGGGACTTCAACCACCCTGTCATATGCTGGAAAAGTTGCACGGTGACCTGTAGACAATCCAGGAGATTCCTGGAGTACCTTGATGACAACTTCCTGAGGCAGGAAATAGATGCAACTCGAGGGGATGCAACACTAGTCCTGATGGTCACAAATGCTAGTGAGCTCATCAGGGACATCAAAAAAGGAGGCAGCTTGGGCTGCAGTGAACATGCATTAGTGCAGTTCAAGGTCCTGTGGGGTATGAGGGAGATGAAAAGCAAAGTCAGGACCCTAATTTTAAGAAGGCAAACTTCTAGCTCTTCAAGGAGTTAGTCATTAAGACTCCCTGGGAAATAGTCCTTAGGGACAAGGAAGCGGAGCAGAGCTGGCAGATCTTTAAACATGCTTATCATAGAGCTCAAGAACTTTTGATTCCCAGCTGTAGGAAATCAGGTAGGGAAGGAAAGAGACCAGCATGGCTGAGTCAAGACCTGCTGGTCAGAGTAAAAGACAAGATGAGACTGCAAAAGCAGTGGAAGCAGGGGCAGGTATCCTGGGAAGAATACAGTGACACCACCCGGTTGTGCAGGAACGAGGTGAGGAAGGCCAAGGTACAGCTGGAGCTGAACGTGGCGAGAGATGTAAAGGAAAACAGGAAGGGCTTCTATAGGTACATTAACCAGAAGAGGAAGGTTAAAGAAGGCATCCCCTCCCTGAGGAACAGCAATGGTGAGTTAGTAACAACAGATGAGAAGGCTGAGGTCCTGAACAAGTTTTTTGTCTCAGTCTTCAACGGCAGCTTCTCACAACTCTCAGGTGGATGGCCCATGAGACAGGGACCAGCGAGACAAAGCCCCTCCCACAGACAACAAGGACAAGGTTCATGAATACCTCGGGAACCTTGACATACACAAGTCTATGGCACCCCATGAGATGCACCCCAGAGTACTTAAGGAATTGGCTAATGCAGTCGCCAAGCCCCTGTCCATAATATTTGAAAAGTCCTGGTAGTCAGGCAAAGCCCCTAGTGACTGGAACAAAGGAAACATCACTCCTATTTTTAAAAAGGGTAGAAAGGAAGACCCTGCGAACTATCGTCCTGTCAGCCTCACCTCTGTGCCTGGGAAGATCATGGAGCAGATCCTCCTAGAAGAAACGCTAAGGCACATGGAGGACAAGAAGGTAATTCAGGAGAGTCAGTACGGCTTTACCAGGGGCAAGTCCTGTCTGACCAATCTGGCTGTTTTCTGCAATGAAGTAACTGCACTGGTGGACAAGGGAAGAGCCGTGGACGTCATCTATCTTGACTTTGCCAAGGCCTTTGACACTGTCCCCCACAGCATCCTCCTTTCTACATTGGAGAGATATGGGTTTGATGGGTGGACTGTTCAGTGGATGACAAACTGGCTGGACGGCCGCACTCAGAGAGCAGTGGTCAATGGCTTGGTGCCTAGCTGGGCAAAAGTGACCAGTGGTGTCCCTCAAGAGTCTGTAGTGGGACCAGTGTTGTTGAACATCTTCATCAATGACACAGACAGTGGCATCGAGGGCACCCTCAGCAAGTGTGCTGAGGATACTGAGCTGGGTGGTGCAGCTGATATGCCAACGGGAGGCCATCCTGGGTACTTCTCACAGAGACGTCACTTAGCAACAAATTGTTAGAATGCCAGATAAACCTTCACTCTAGCCCAGCACGGTTGTTACGTTAGCTGTCATTTATCAAACAGCAGTTGCAACACAATTTCATCCTATTTAGCACCTGATCTTTAGGTGGGACTGGGAGTGTTTAACAAAGACAGGCAGATTACTTTTCTCTGATGATTTCAGATGTAGGAATGTTTCTAAGGCACAAAGAGGAAGCAATTTTCACTGGAGTTAACCTGAATAGAACAAACAGGTGCCATTATGATGCCCTTTATAATCACTCTGTAGACATCCATGTACAAGTAAACAGTTCAATGCATGAATGAGGTTGTTCCCACACAGGCTGCATAAGCAGAGATGGGAAGTTCTGCCTACTGAGCTAGTGGAAAGGTCACTCTTTTAAAAACAATTTTCTTTTTGAATAGCATGACATTTGTTCTCAGTTACTGTGCTTAAATTGCTAAACACCAATTATCTACCTGGTTACCAATGACCACTGTCAATTGTGCTTGAGGATGCTTTTCGAGTGCTGATACTTTAAGTACTTCACCTCTGCACCCTTAATGGTTCTATGCATAAATGTAAGCTGCGCATATTCTGTTTACACTCTCCAGAGAGGTCCATAGTTCTCTGGTGATTTTGTAAGGCTATTCAATCAGCTGGGAGCTTCCAGAGCATGCTTATCAACCCAATCACAAACCGTAACTTCAGAGAAATATTTTGTAATTTGTTTTGGAAACCTGAAGTACCTCAGATGTGCATGATCTGTTTTGTACCAGTAAGGTTATGAAGGGTCAGTTTTCTTTTGACCTCACTGCACTGTTGAGCTCACTAGTAATTCCTTCACTGCAAAACCATTCAGAGTTTCTTTTTCATACTTGCTTTTACTCAGCCAGATAGGATTTCTGGTTTCTTGGGTACTATTTCAGCACAAGTGCATGTGCATGTGTGTACAGCGTCATGTAACAAAATGTCAAAATACATTCCTTAATCTGCCTAGATGGCCTCTAAGGGAAGAAAAAGAAAATAAAACTACCCCGTGCTGCAATACCACTATTGTGGAAAAAAATCGTGGAATGTGGGTGTGCAGGATTTTCCTCCATCAAGAAATTTTAGCAAACTTGATATAGTGAAAGAGTAGAGGTTTTTGTCTCACAAGAAGGCATTTTGGGAATGACAGGGAAATTACAGATTGAGCTAAGGAAAAAAAAAAGGAAACACTCCTGAACACTTAAGAATGAGGTCTCAACTTCATTATTGTCTGTGCCATTAAGATGACCAGTCAATCATGCCTGAAGTTTGCTAAAGCAGAGTGACACAACGGTTTATCAAAAAGGTTATTTTTAGAGTAAAGTAACAAGACAGAATATTCAGAGAGGGACTTAAACTGTGTTTTGTAAGGATGGCTCTAAGATACCTCAGTCAGAGGAATATGTTTTGTAAATGGTGGACCATGATATAACTTTTCAAAATTTGCATGCGAACATCCACCCTTTCTAATTTTGCAAATGATTATACTGACCCAAAGCTCTTTAGGATGTATTTTAGACTTTATCTTCAAGTTTAGAAAAAATGGAAAAAAATCCTGTAAGTTGTGAAAACATCCTGTCTCCACAAATTCAAATTCAGATCTAAGATCTTAAGAGTAATTCCAAGACACTCTCCTATTTTTGTACAAACGTTTGTGCTTTGGTTCAGTGCCAAGTTTGCAGAGAAACCTAAATGCTGCAGACATTCCCTCCCTAACCTGTCCTATTGCAAACCTTCCACTTCCAGCCTAAACATGTTCTCTAAAGTTCCTGCCCTCCTCCCTCTCTGTCCCAGTGCCAGCCCAGATTTCTCCTCATTTCCAATTCCATTCTCTCTACTTGGGGCATGTTTTTCTTCTCCCCTCTGTTCCTAGCCTATTCAGTTTCCACTTCTATCTTATAGCCCTACTCTCCATCTGCTGGTTTCTTTCTCTTTATTCCCATATCACCCTCATAATTTGCCATTCTTCATCAAATCCTACTCGTACCTCTTTCAATATGAGGTTCAAATCCCAGTTTTAACTTCGTCCCCTTTGCAACTGAGTCTGGCTGTTAAGGCTTCGTTGCTTCCAAAGAGCTCAAAGCTATGTAGAAAAGTACAGAACAGAATTTTCCTTGCTCCTCATTGTGCCACTTGGAGTCACAGGAGGAGTAACAGCAGTCTAGATAGGCCTAAATTAAATTCAGTCACATTAAAGACTGTCCATATGCTGTCCATACATGCAGCAAACTGTGAGACTCCAGTTCAAATACAGGCACTCAAAGGATCTTGTTTTCACTGGTTCTCTTTTTGATCCTTGGTACTAAACACTGGTTGGCTTGTTTCTGAGCAATCAAAAATTTCTCATAAATTGAGTTCACATGCTACCCACTAAGCAACTGAAAACGCAGGAACTCTGATCCTTAGTTTCAAATGTGTCCATTGCTCAGCTTCTGAAGCACTGAACACCAAGTCTTATGCGTCATGTGTCTGGCTGGTTTCATAAACTGAAAGTCTGGTTTAATACTTACTGCAAAATGGGTAAGAAAACTGTCATTCTTCAGTTAAAGATATTTTATGTGTGCTGGTACACTAACTTTATAGGCATTTACAGTCTTTTGTACTATTCATTGCTTCATTAATGCTTATCAAATATGTTAAATTATACTTACAATACACTTAGCAACAACAAATTGAAATCTCTCTATGAAAAGGAAAAAAGAAAGCTGAGTATAACAGTTAGACAATAAAGCATGCAATCTAAAAATTGTTTAAATGATGAAAAATTTGTTTGCTGAAATACTGTCACTTAAAATTTGTTTTCCCCAAATAACATGCCAAAAAAACTTTCAGCACAGTATTCCTGCTTTGGATTGTTATTTTAAAAAATCCAGAAACATATAGCTTAAATGCTAAAGGGTAAACACGATTGAACATGCAAGTTCTTGCCAGATGTTACATTTGCTTCATATCAAGTAATTAAATGTACAGTACTTTTGCATGTGGTTTAGTAAAATCTGTTTGAGAGAGAAAGCTTAGAAGCTTTGTTTAAAGCTGCTTGCTTCAAAGCAGATTTTTGTGTTTTGCAGCATTCTAAGCATTTGTTACGTATTGGCCTCTGATCCTCATTCTGTCAAAACAACTTCCTTGGAGGCAACACTTCCACATACTATTCTGCAGTTTGTAGGAAGTGCTAGTTTCAAACATCAAGATTTAGCAAGATAAACCGCTGGTTCATACTACCTATAGTTTCAAGACACCTAAGCCCAAAATTACATATGCAGTAAGTGGAGCTCTTCACTATGTAAAACCCACATATTCTCTCTACCCTACCTGGACTAATGCCCAGAGCACCCTAGAGTGGACACTTTTCCCTGCAGTGCCTGATGAAAATGTGCATACTTCCCATGTATTCTTGTGTCTTAATACCACAGAAAGAATCAGTTTAGCTGCTGCACAGATCTTCTCACTAACCTGTAACACGACTGGCAAAGAGCCAAGTTAAAGGTGGGGTATAGAATATACACATAAAAGGCACATCTTGATGAATTACTATAAAGGTAGCTGCTTATCTTCATGTTTATTCCACCAGGACAGCTACAGTGACCTAATTACCACGATGAGTGTTCCATCTCTTTTAAGAATTGAAAGAATGAGCATTATGAAAGATGAGTCTCCTTTAGACATATCTGCTAAATCATGCTGACTGGCAGGGACTGAAATCTGTTTTTGCTTCCTTGTCTCTGGACTATGCAATTGTGCTTCCTTTTATGTGACTCTGACTCTGTGAAACTTCTGGATTCACTCCTGCACTGAGACGCAGCTTCAGCAGTAATGGTAGAGTGCTCCAGCATAGCCAAGGCCAACCTGAGCTTGGCAGTTGTATTTCAGTCACGAGAGTTTCATAATAAACCTTCACTACAGAGTTTTCTCTCAGTCCTGTAGCTCTTATGGACATCAGATCCAGTCTTCCACTTCCTGAATGTGCGTGCTTACTTTCGGGCTACTGTGAAAATATGAGCAACTCCTGTGATGCTTGCTTTAAAAATGAAACAGGATGTGGTTGCTGTGGTGTGTTAATTCAGTGCTGCTGACACATGCTTAGTTTGCTCAGAGTCACTTGTGTGGACTGTTTTTACTTGGTTTAAGTAATCAGCATCTTGATTGAGTTAACTCTTTTTCTTATTTGATTCACTGAAATAAGCACTAAATCTGCTCAAATAATCTGACTCAACTTTATCAGTATAGCGATACTACCAACAGCACCCTTAACAAAACTAAAGGAACTGAAGGAACCAATAAGCATTTAACAAGCAATGGGATATAATTCCACTGCTTCCTCCACAAAAACTGTTTCTTAGATAGACAAACGGGAGAACAGAGTGACCCCAGTTATTTTTAGGAGTCTAATGGTAGTTGCTTTCCTTTTTGTCTATACACCCTAGTCAAGAGGTATATCCTTGTGCTCTCATTTACGTTTCGGAGGAGGATGATTCTAGATCTTCAAAAAACCATACAAATATGAAACGGAAATTAATAGACATGGTTGCTCAGAGAACACCTACTAGATCAGGAGACGTCGGCACATAGGTGTCTAGTTCGTGATCCAAAATCGGAAACTATCACCTTGCAAGATCCCTTGAACAAAACTTCAAAATAATCCCAAAGAAAGAGAAAAGATCCCTCTTTTCCAAACAGACATGCTGTTAAATGAGTTCTCTGAAGCCTAGTGAAGAGATACCAAAGGAAATAAGCCTTATAGAATTCTCCTACCTATAGAACAACCACCTAAAAGGGAAACACAGCAAAGCAGTCAGAAGCAGCTGAACAGCTCTATTGTTTCTGGCACAGCCTCGATACAGGGCACAAAGCTTCTCTTTTGCATATGTGTGCACGAGCACATAAAATGGCAAAAGTCTCCAGTCTTGAAATTATGAGAAATGTGCTGAACTGAGGCGGAACACACATCTGGACAAGCAGCAGAATAAGCATGATTAGATTTCTCATTGACTAAACAACATCTTTGCTCAGACAAATTCTTTCTTTTTTTTTTTTTAAATTCATTTTGAAGTGACAAACTGAAAAGGATCCCTGCTTTGCAATATGTTTTTTTTTCTACTGTACATATTTTAATTCAAGAGAAAAAAATAACCCTGAAGTATATTTATTAAAACCTCATTATGTCTTTAGTCACATTTTCTGTGCACGCTATTCTCTGTTTGATTTCCCACAGCATTGCAAGCCATTAACTTCATTAAACCAATATTTTTATTTCATGGTTTACTTCAGTCCATGAAAAAATTGCCATGTTAACAAAGTTGAATTTCATAGAGAGACTTATCCCCCAATAATGTATGTGGATTGATATAGAAAATACAGCTAAATCTAGTAGGTGTTTTGACTAATTTTTTTTTTTTTTTTTAAATAGCTGAAGTCACAAAATTTAAAACTCTGTAGACACTGAAAAGAAGCTACTGAAAACTGAGATACACATATTGGTCAAATCTAAACTGTAAAAGAACAAGGGAAGGTGATTCAAGGAAATAAATTAGATAGAGCTTAATAATAAATAAAATAAATAAAATTAGATTGCATATTAGGAAGTATTTCTTTCTTGAAAGAGTTGTGAGGTGTTGGAACAGGCTGCCCAGGGAGGTGGTGGAGTCACCATCCCTTGCAGGTGTTCAAAAAACATGTAGACATGGCACTTCAGGACATGGTTTAGTGGTCACAGTAGTGTTAGGTTGATGGTTGGACTTGATGATCTTGGAGGTCTTTCCCAACCTTAATGATTCTATGAAATTCTCTGGATGCTCATGTTGACAAAGTTTGTTACATGACTTAAGTTATGAATGTATCAATCTGTAAACTGTATATACTTTTCTTGTCAGTCCTTTCTCTTTCTATTCTTTCTACAAAGCAGGCTGCATAAGCATTTATTAAAAACAAGAAAATTAAAATTTGATCATAAAGATATTTTGAAAGAAATTTATGGTTTGTGCAATGGGTATAACAAATATGTTGTAGCCCTATACACAAACTACTACTGAGCAAACGGCAATTAACTATCTCATACAACTCTGATGAAACTTTTGAAGTAAACTCAAAGACTGAAAGAGTAACCAAGGTGACAGTCCAAGTACTGAAATGCAAGTCACATTTTACACATTAGAAACACAAAAAATTCCACACTGATTAAGAACCTTAAATGTGTAAGCAATCTTACCATTTACTTCCCACAATAGTGTTCATTGTATGTGGTATGTGCTGCTGTTCCTCTGATTTAATAAAAAAGTCATTAGGATACTTTTAGATGTAGACATACACTTAATAAAAGGTAATTACTATATGATTTTTAATTCCATTAATGCAAAAAGGGAAAAAGTCAAGGTGAAATGATTGACAGAATGACAGTTATGTAAGTGACGAGAGCAATACTGAAATGTCTCCCATTTTAGATAATAAAATCTAAAAAGCACTAAAAACACAGCTACAAACAGAAGAAAAATGTTTCGAATGCCATGTCTCCTTAAAACAGTCAGAAATTAACATGAAAATATTTATGTTCTTAACCCTACAGATGTAACTTGTGTGTAACTAATAATCTCAAAACTCAAATTCTATTCTATATAGTGATGAAAAAAAAGGGCTTTTTGTATGATAAGCAAGGGAAAAAAAAATAATGAAAGCAAATGTCATCACTGAAGCTTCCCAAAAAAGGACAGGGAGAGAAATGAGAAAGTAGGGACAAATCTTCTGAGATAGGGCTAACTGGTAGCCCATGAGACAAAGCTGCCTTGACATCTGAAAAAGAAAAGATACACATAACTACTGTATCAGCAGAGACTGCTTCCTCTCTCCATCTTCCCCACTGAAAGTCTGGCAGAGAAGGTCAGAAGGTTAGGGTTCAAACTGCCATAATTTAGCAAATGATTGGTATGTCCTTTATATCACACATAACAGGTTTGATTTCCTGATAAGCAGAGTTCAAAGTACAGGCATACCTTGTTATCTGTCAAGGACGTGTTCCTAAAGTGCTACTATTAGCCATGATGGATGGCAAAGCCACTTTCCCCCTAAGATTAATATAATGGAGGGTCTTGATGCTTGCAGTGACTTAAGAAAGAAGCAAAATATAAATATGAGGCGCCAGCATATTGCTACATAACTTTCTATTTATTCCCCAGTAAAACAACCTCTCAAAACAAGATCTCAACAATGCAAATGCAAAAGAGAATTACTGAATAATTAAGGCTCAAAGGGATTTCAGGGGGTGTCTAGTCCAACATCCTGCTCAGAGCAAGGTCAGCTATGAAATCAGACTAGGTTGCTCAAAGCTTTAGCCACTTGGGTCTTGAAATCTCCCAAGGAAGTAGACTGCCCACAATAATTCCTGGCTATAGTGAAAGGTCTTTCCTTATACCAAGTTGGAATCTCCTGTTTCAACTCACATTCTCTCACCCTCCTGCCATGCCCTGCTGTGAAGGGCCTGGCTCCATCTTCCTGGTGATCTCCTTGCAGGCACTTGGGGTGCTGCTGTTAGGTGTCCCAACGGCCAGACTGAACAAACCCCTTCCTCAGCCTCTCCTCATGGGGCAAGTGCTCCAGCCCTGACAATTCTGGTCACTCTCCACTAGATTCACTCCAGTTCATCACTGTCCTACTTTTACTGGAGTACTGCACATCCCAAAACTGGACATCCCTTGATACCTTGACTATTCTCCTGCTAATATGGGCCAGGATGATGTCAGTGTACACCACTGGCTAGTACTGAGCTGGATGCCTACAAAACCCCCATGTGTTTCCCTCAAAGACAAGAAGGATGACGTGTAGTCACACACAAAATAATTTGCATTTCCTTATTAGCATTTGAATGTTACAGAAAAGCTATCAAAACACTAAAAAACAGGTACCAAAGACTACTATAACTGTACTTCCAGCAGTTTTTTTAAACTAATTATGATACTGGAAAAACACATGGATTTTCATCTGTCTTTCAGAACTTAAAGGAACTTACATAAAGCTGCCTGCAGGCCATCAGGCATGCTTCAGTGAAACTGGGCAGCTCAGGGAAGGTTTTGTTAGAACAGTAAAGGATGGAAAGACACAATAATGGTAATAGCTAGCAGAGATGGGTCTTACTTAATCAAAGGACACGAAAATGACTGGCAGACAAGCAACATGTAGGAGAGCATTGCTGGATCTGCCTTCTTTCAAGTCTAAGACATGTGAAATATCCTTTCTTATGCAGTGACAGTAACTGAAGACACATTATCAATAATGGGAAAACAAAGGAGACAGTGTGAAGACCTCTCTTCATTCATATGACTTAAAAATCAAGCTCATCAACTGCATTTCAGCTTTAGAAACAACTATCAAACAATAAAATGTTGTATACTAGCCTGTTTGTTACAGATCTTAAGATGTAGATGTTTCTGTGTCATTACCCAAAAATGAAACACATACTGCTTCTAAAAATAATTTTCCTGAACTGTGTAAGTCTTTCAAAGCAGTCAGAGAATCTTTAGAAGGTATAAAAATAATAAATAAGCTTAAATAACAGCATCACTGGAGTAGGAGAATATGAAAGATATATGATACAGCCAAAACAAAATGAAGGAGCTGCAGTCACATTCCTCACACTCTTAAAAAATCTTCAAGCAGAGTAACAAATGAATCCTGAACAGATAGATCACCAAGCTGTTTATGACAGTAAAGAAGCGAACTAATTTCTCTTCATTTTAAAGCAGTTAAGAGTCTAAGTTTTCTACAAAGCAGCCTATTCTAATAAATTCTTCAGTTATCATATTATCCTATATTACCTGCTGAGGAATGTGAAAAATGAAAATACTTTGAAAATGTAGTAACTGTTCTAAAAAAAAAAGTTAATTCCAAGTTGTCTCCACTTGAGCATATTTGCTTTCACAACATACTTTTCTATATTTTATCAGTCATCTGACAAGTCTTAACAGAATTTTTCTACACAGACGCAACTCTGCCTTTATACAGCGTTTCCACATTTTCTAATACTAAGTTATTAATTTCAGAAAAGTAGTATTGTGGGAAGCAGTTAAAGAAAGCAAAATCCATGTCTGAAAAGAAGGAAGTCAGAATTCATGAATTATGGGGATACAAACAGGCTTTGCAATAAAAGTTTCAAGCATTTGAAAGATGCTTGTTGAAGATGTTTCAAGAATTCTTACGTTGACAGTGTTCTCCTCTGCTTCCTCTAATTATGTCCAGCTCTCTTTTCTCTTCCTATGTATCCTTATTTTTTAAATTTTCTTCCCATTTACTCCCACCATTTAAACAATTATTTCTTCAGCTGAACTATCACAATCCCCTCAATATCCATTTCTGAGAAAAATAATATTCTTTCTTGCAGCAGACTTGAAAAATTTGTTCTTTCAGGTCTTTCCCCCAATGGGACTTATAGACGAGACACTTCTGATCTCCAAATATGCCCTGTTTGTGTATTAAGTATGTGGAGGCTACATCCTTTTTAACTTTTAGGTCATAAAATATCAGAGTAGACATCTTTTTATTGTGCACTAGAATGAGAAAGCTCCTACTACTCTTGTGTGGTCAGTGCTTGTATCGTTTCGTCACTGTCATCATCTGTTCTTTCCACTAGGAGCTCCAGAATATTGTTACGTCTGTAAAGCACCTAATAAAGCAAGAGAAGATGCAGTTCTTGTACTCACTGAACAGCAGCTGGAAAGTTCTCCCCTTGCTGTTAACATTAACTCCTTCAATAAAAGTGAAGGAACCCATTCACTGAACAGTATGTTAAAAAATGGTTTTAACCCTTGGTATTATGGTTTACAAGAAAGACTTCTATTGAATAGGGACTATAGACAGAAAGAGTTAATTTCCCTTAAAAATTTAAAGTATGAACTGTTACACTTCAGTCTGACCATGCTAGTTACCAGTTTTGTGTGAATACTTAGGTCACAACTGAAAAACAGCCTAGTTACTACTGTACTTCAGTTAACCTTATTTCATGTGATGTGCAACTCCTTTGTCTTCTTTATTAGGGGCTTTAAGTAGATGGAGGTGCTTAATATTTTCCCACAGCACTTTAAACTCTTCCCCTCTGAGCTCCATTCCCAGCATTACACTCTTCCACTGTTAAAGTCAAACCAGGTTGGAACCAGACTCTAAATTTAACCTAAAACCACTTATTAGGCTAATATCTCCATTTGCTTTAATTCAAAATGGAGTCAGTTTTTCAGAAAACAAGAAAACCTGCTGCCAGCTGTTCTTGAAGCTGCAGTGTCTATAAGCACATGGCGCTGAAGCATGCTTGTCTTAACAGTACTGAAGGGGCACACTGTCTAAACCTTGACTGCTGTTCTATTAACAGAGTGGTGTTTGGCCCTATTTTCAATTCTTCCCAATCTCAGAATTCTTGGTAACTCTAAGTAGACATTCAAAAAGAAGCAGCAATGAAGAGGGTGCACTGTGAATGTGCATATAGAAAATGCACCTTAAAGAACAGTTCTAGGTAAATTTGATTTCTGCTTCAGGATATCCACACTGTTAGCGACTCTGAGCTGTATTCTCCACAAAACCACCAAGAGCATGGGTAGGGAATCTTCAATAAGAACTGCAGAATTACCGTCTTGAAAGCAACATAACACCTAAAGGTTTCAGAATGAAAACACAGTGGTGAAAACTTCAGGGGTGAACTTGTGCTGGGAAGCATCACTGTGACACATGCTCTACTAGATTATGATTACAAATATTAGAACCTTTTTATCCCACGAAAAAGCTCTGAGACATGAAGGTCCCCTAAGATCAGTCTGCAACACAAAAAGTATTTGAAAATTTTGAGTCTATTAATACCAAATGAAAGCATGTCAGCTATACAAGTGGTGTAGAACTTCACTGCAGAAGAATAAAAGGGAAATTAATTCTTCTTGTTTCCTGACAGAGTTATAGGGCCAAACATTTCCAGCTACACTATGTAATGAAGCACTAGTCACATTACCTCAAAAAAGATCAGCAACCTAGTCATAAACTGAAATGCTGGGGTCTGAACCCCGAGCCCCCGAATTAAGGTTGACATATGGGTGATGCCCACAGCCCTTCATACAGAAGTGGTGAGTTTGCCTTATAGCTTCCCCCCAGGGTGCGGCCGGCCCTGCAGGGAGAGCCAGTAGGGAAATGAGCCCCAGGGGTCCCGCACTGAGTTGACAAAGGTCAGCTGTCTGCTTGGGGATAAAAGCTGGGACCACTTGCAGGGAGTCAGGAGTGTCTGTCTGTGGAGTGCACTCCACAGAGCTTCCTGGTTCAGGGAAGACCTCCTGACTCTCCCTGGAGCTGGGCCCTGGTCTGCTTAAGACCTTTGTGAATGCGGGCTGATCGGGTGAGAGTCGCCATGTGGGCACCTTTCTCTTATGTGTTCAGCTTGCTGGTCTGGCTGTTTCCCATGCCAGCTGTGGGCAACCTCGGGTCTCTATTTGTACCACCTGTTGTGGGCCGAGTTACGTCCTTTGTGGCATCGTTGGGGGTGGCGTCAATTATGTACCAGCTGATTGATCTGTTTGTACCCCCAGCGATCATTCATGGAATGTCCTTCTTGTCTACAATACAGTCTGTGTATTGGTTCATCTTCCTGCTGGTGGTGGTATAATTTTTGTTGGGCCTGGTTATTGGCAGAACATAAACTCAAGAATCTGACTGAGTCAGATGCACACACATTAACAAACACTTCCTCATGTCAGACTACTCAATGCCTGAGATGAGTAGGAACGCTACCAACAATCCAGCAGTACTCCTGGATAGGGCAGGGATCTGAAGCTTACATGACAAATCTGACCGAATTTCAAAGCAAAATTTTCAAGAATATTAGCAGCCTCCTCAACTTCTCTGTAGAAAGGCTTATAAGAAAGAATTTCATTAGTTATATGTCCATTGGCAGAATCCCCACTGTCAAAAGATGTTGGGGATTTAGTGTACAGATGATTCTGGTCAGCAAAAGCAACAAGGGCAAACACTGAGCAGCTTTCCTAGCTATATTATTTCCCAGGAAATAATAATAATAAAAAACTTCTCAAATTTATTTAAATTCATTCCTGATTTGTTCAAATTTGAAGAGAAAGGCTTATGCTTATTTTGTGTTGGTGTCTAAGGTAAGATAACCAATCTTGTTTTATCTCCAAGTTCTTTGAAAATACCTGTTACATCAACACTCCTCACTTTAATGATCCTTTAACTGAGAAGAAGCAATCCTATTCACTGTGTTAAACTCTCCTGTTACCTGATGAGACAATTCCATTTGATCAGTTATTCCTAAGTAAGATCTCATTTTGACTTTTACTAGTAAATGATATGGAAAATTGTCTCACTCCATCGTTATTCATATATTGATACTGAACTTACAGGCAAAGGACTTTGTGAATATTTTTTCCTATCCCTAAATTGCAGTGTGAAGCTTAAGGTTTACATCAGCAGATTACTGGAATGAAGCCCTCAGATGAGGTAAAAGGTCTCTGTCATGGGAGTGAAGATCTTAGTAAATGAAGAACAAAAACATTTTTACTCAAAACAGGACCTCCATCCAGGTTTCCTGTTTTTGTCAAGAAGATCACAGGCTCTTTCAGAAGTGACTCTTTCTGGAATTTTTAATAACAGTTTTGTTTTGTCAATGCTACATGAAATGCCCATTTACCCTCTTTAAAGCAAAGTAAGCAAAAAATATGAGTGCCAAATTTGTGAAAGTTACCTTCAGTGAGAAAACTACCAGTGGAAGTGACACACCTGGAGAAGTGAAGAAAAAACAGGATTCACATTATACTAACGAGAGAGCTCAGAGGGTTGTGATCAGCAGCACAACAGGATCTAGTCTGAGGCCTGTTCCTAACAGTGTTCCCCAGGGGTCAGCACTGGGTCCAGTCTTATTCACCATCTTCATCAATGACCTGGATGAAGGGACAGAGTGCACCCTCAGCAAGTTTGTTCATGCTAAGCTGGGAGGAGTGGCTGACACACCAGAAGGCTGTGCTGCCATTCAGCAAGACCTGGACAGGCTGGAGAGCTGGGTGGAAGGGAACCTAATGAATTTCAACAAGGACAAGTGTACAAGTCCTGCGCCTGGGGAGGAATAACCCTATGCACCAGTACAGGTTAGAGGTTGACATGCTGGAAAGCAGTTCAGCAAAGAAGGATCTGGGAGTCCTGGTGGAGAACAAATTAACCATAAGCAATGGGATCTTGTCACTAAGAAGGCCAATGGTATCCTGGGGTACATTAAGAAGAACGTGACCAGCAGGTTGATGTTCTCCTCTTCTCTGGACTAGTTGGGCCACATCTGGAGTACTGTGTCCAGTTCTGGGCTCCCCAGTTCTAGAGAGAAAGAGAACTACTGGAAAGCATCATGATTAGGGGACTGGAATACTTCTCAGGCTGAGAAACCTAGGGCTGTTTAGCATGGAGAAGACTGAGAGGGGATCTCATCAATGCTTATAAATATCTAACGGGCTGGTGTCAAAAGGGCGGGGACAGACTCTTTTAAGTAGTGCCAAGCCACAGGACAAGGGGCAATGGGCACAAAATGGAACACAGGAAGTTCCACCTAAACACAAGGAAAACTGTTCTGTTTTACTTTGACGGTGACGTAGCACTGGAACAGGCTATACAGAGAGGTTGTGGAGTCTCCTCCTCTGGAGACCTTCCAAACCCACCTGGCTGTGTTCCTGTGTAACCTGCTCTAGGTGAACCTGCTTTGGCAGGGGGGGTTAGACTAGATGATCCCCACAGGTCCCCTTCAACCCCTACCATTGTGTGATTCTGTGAAAAGGATGAAGTATGAGAACGGGACTATTTATTATGGGTGACATGCATGAATACTGATAGACAAAGGAAAAGACTTGAGTGTATGTATACACATATGTGGAGACAAATACCTAAGAACTTTTAAATGATATACTAATTCCCTTACTTCTGGATGAAGGTGATTAAGATTTGCAATTCTTTTGGCACAGCAGGTTTTCAAAAAGAGATTTAGGTTCTCAGCAATGAAGAGCACTTTCCCAGACTCCAGTCAATACGTAAGTTAAGCAGAACAGTGAACTAGACTTTAGTTAGCTGAGACTAGTAACAGTACTTCACTGCTGAAACTAGTAACAGTATATTAGCAGACTAGTATAAAGCTAGACCAGATACATCCAAAACCACAATGAACTGTCTTAAATATAGCCAAAAGTAACCACAGAGATCAGCTTGTTTAATCCACATAAAACCCAGGACTTTGCCAAATTAATTCTTGTTTGAATTAAAATATGTCGGTAAGAGTAAAGAATATCTACTGTGAGAGAAATGCTATTTTAGATACGTGTCAAATTCTAAACAGGGATTATTTTGAAGTGGCCTGTGGCTTACACTGTTTGAACAATTTTCTTTGAACTTCCAAGGGAAATTCTCCCCTTCAGAATAATAAAAGTAACAAGCTAATTCAACTCTGCCTGTAACACCAACACTGGGAATATACAGAATATTTAGCATTTTATCCCATCATAAAATTGTTTCCCCAAAGCAAAAGAAATTGTTCTTTACGAATATCTGTTCCCTAGCCACTGAATGCAACACAATTAAACAGAACTTGCTTGTTTTTATAAAATATAATCTCTTTGTAAAGCAAAAATGAATTAATGGTTGTTTGCCAATTAGCATCACACACGTCAGAAATTAATCAAAGAATAAAACTTGTTACAACTGCAGAACCATACCCTTTTCCCCCTTTATATATGTTTTGATTATTTTTTTTTCCTGTCAGTGACAAGAAATACCTTTCCCAAGTTTCCTTACTGGATCATAAAGAAATACTTGTTGGTTTGTAAGGTTAATGACATCGACAGATTTGAGAAGTTATTACTGCTATGCCATCTTTAGGGGCTTAAAAACAAAAAAAATTGAATAACTGTTTTTCTTATTTAGGTAAAGCCATAGTATTGTTGGAACCAAAACTGTCGTCACTTAAGAGCAATAGCGTGTGCCAGGATTTTTGGTGCATTCAGTGCCACCCTCTTGACTCTGTGCCATTACCTCTCCTGTGTTTCTATAAATAGTGTATAAATGCTAGACACAGCAAACACGATGCTATATAATTCAGTACTGCTGTCTTATTAATATTAATAGTTTTTCTTTTCAAATTTCCGTTTACTTTATTATCTTATCCTGCTAAAAATTACAATCAATCTCATGTGAATTATTCTCTACTGCACATGGAACGAATTTAAAGACTCTAGCAGATCTTGTCAACATTAAATTAGGACAAATATGTTGCTTTGGCACAGTTAAGTCAAACCCAGGCCATGAAAGTTTGGATTACATACAGACAACTCCCCTCTTCACCATCCCTTGGTATGCTATCATTTACACGTACTCTCCTATATGAAAATACAAACAAAAAAATAAACTTGCAAATCTATTTACTTAAAAGGAGGAACAGGAGAAAGTCAGCACATTTGAAATGATTGAAAGCAGAGACCAGAACTATTTCTCTCATTCAGACACTGCAGGTTTACCGCGCTGGAACAATCCTTGACAGGTTGTACAACCAACATCTACACCCCAAGTACCTTTGACTCCAGTCTAAACTAAGGCATCTTAAATTCATTTTTTCTACTTTGACCTAAGTTAACTACTGTTTGAGTGTTTTCCTAAAACACTACATTTCTCAGCTGTAACAGCATCTGTCGTTCTTGGCTTGGAAGCAAGCTCTTGTATGAATGTGAGCAATCTTTTTTTGCTTCTTTAGAAATGCAGGGTATGTTCAACAACTGTACTACAGATCTATAGGAATCTAAAGCATGTGTTTAAAGTAATTCAATGCATCTCTCAGATCATGATCAAATACGGCATGCAATGTGATTAATAAAATAAACAGCATACTGCAGTACTTGCTACTCTTATTAAGACAGAAAATAGAATCAAACTTTGCAGAGAAGAAAGAAAATAAACACTAGAAGGAGAATTAACCCTTCCACATTCATTTAAATGGATTTCGTTAAAAAAAGTCTACTACTACTGCAAATATTTTTTTCAGCTTTTACTTTAAATTACAGCAAAAATATCAATAGTTAATGCTTTGTTACTATTCTCCTATGAACTCCAGGTTCCACAGATCTAAGGGCACATACAATTCCCATTCTATGTTTTTCACTCAAAAAAAAAAAAAAAAAGCAAACAACCCAAACAGAAATGTAGAGGTTGGGACTGTTCAAAAGAATACCAACAAGCAAAACAGATCTCAAAAAAAAAAAGAAAAGAAAAGAACATTTGACACCCAAGTGACTCAAGAAGAAAAACCAAAACTTTCTACAGTACTATTTCTCTCTCTGTGATTGAGAAACCATGTTGGCATTTTTTGCCACAGAGTTTCAATAGTGAAAATGTGTGTGGTTTTTTTGATTGCATTAAAAATATACCTTTTTCTCAAGGTCTTCTAAAAGTATTATTAATTCCATAAGTATTATTAGTTCTCAAAGTATTATCATTATTAGCACTCAAGAAAGAAAAAAATTCTGGAATGTAATGTGAAAAGGATGACAAAAATAGCAAAATGAAGAGGTCTCGAGCACAATTCAGTTGGTATGCCTAGAACTTGGCACAATCACATTTCAGCTACCTTTCAGTTTTTAGTTTTCTCATCTTTTAGAAGACTCTCCTTTGTTATATTTCTCCACAGACACAGAAATGTAATTTTTATTTGGGAAAACATATCACGCATCTAATTTTCAAACACATTTGAGTATTTCAGAAGAATTTTTAAATGGTAGCATTAATGTGGCAGTAACAGAAAAGCACTGCTTTCTAACGATATTTAAATATCTTTGACATGAAATGTGCACACATGCAAGATCAACAATCTTTTTCAGTGAACCTACATTTAAATATATCAATTTGACTGTCATTTCATAGGAATGTACTAACACACCAATAAATGCTCTAGAAGTTTGCCATATGAATCATACATTATAATTTGTACTGTTTGCATCTTGGAATCCATGTACAAAATGTACGAAATACAAAGATGTATTTTGTAGGGTGGTAAGTGGAGTAGGAAGGCCAAGACAAGTAAGTACAAAAATTGCTATAACTTAAGAATTTAAGAAGAGATGCTTAAACATGTCTAATCATTTCAAAGATGAGCTGTATAACATAAGTAAGTTATTAAAAGTGTAGCAGGTAAATGAAAGGTAAGCCTATTGATTGAACAATTTATACTACTCTCCTCCTAAAACATCGAGTGTTTTAAAAAGGCATTCTTACATAACAAACATTTTCTGTTTAACATGACACAGGGTAGGTCCATACGTCTAGTAGTTAGCAGAATAAATGTCACAAAAAATGTACATGTTTCTAAAAGACAAAAAAAGTAACAGTTAGCATTTTTTGTAAAAATTAGGTCTGGTAGCTGCTAAGTAAAATGTACAGAAGCGTTAAAACTTATACAAGTATAAAAATTACAGAGAAACCTGTGTAATTTGTTTTATACCTTTTCACAACTAGCTAATACAGGAAAAAAAAAAGCCTTGACAGGGTTGTATGAACTTTTAAATGATAAAACCAAGGAAACAACTTACAACTATTTTGCACTTTCACAAACATAATTTTCTCCCCTACAATTCAGTAATGCAAGCTCATATTGGCTAGTATCATACACCAGAGCTAAAATTATATTTTTTGAAACCTAATTTCTTTTTTTAACAAATTTTTGTATGTTATTGACACAACATTGTTAAATATTGATTTAAAAAAATATTAAAAATATAGATTAAAAACATGCTTCAAGAATTGTCGCTTAGGCAATTCTATCATATCTAAATCTAGAGAATGCTGTAGAAAAGGATGATGAGATAGGAAAGTAGAAATAACAACTACTTGCAGCCAATCTACTCTTACCTCACTAACCTAGGACTGATTTTTATTCCACATCAACTGAATTTTGTTAATTCCAATTCTAAAATACTTCAAATACTTCTTTTATGAGTGCTGTAGGAGTTAAATTCGTAAAGATTCTCTGGCATTCATGTGACATTCGTGTATCATTATACTACTACTTACAGCTTCTACATTGAAGACTGTTGTAGTAATGAACTACATCATCTAAGCAAACATCAGCTGTGAACACTGAACACCACTAAGGTGCAAAGAAGTCAAGAGTCAGACTTTTTTCACTGGTGCCCAGTGACAGGATCAGAAGCAACTGGCACCAAGTGAGACACGGGAGGTTCCATTTGAACATCAGGTAGCACTTTTTTTTTTTTACACTATAAGGGTAACTGAGCACTGGTACAGGTTGCCAAGAGAGGCTGGGGAGTCTTCATCCTTGGAGATACTCAAAACCCAGCCGGACAAAGTCCTGAGCAGCTGGCTATAGGTGGTGCTGAGTGAGTGAGGAGGTTGGACCAGATGACCACCAGAGGTCGCTCTCAACCTCAGCCATTCTGTGATTGTTTTAAATCCAAGTTGAGAAAGGCTTGAGCATCTACCTGTAAGTTAAGTCCCCAGTGTGACTAGTAGAAACCTGCTCACTGCAGTTAAAGCATTATTAAGAATAATAATGTTTTTATTTTGCTGTCCTGAAACAGCAACCATTACTTGGTCAGCTGAATGGCTCTCCAAACCCCACTGATTATGCTTACTAAGTTTCCACTTACTATAATGATATCTTAGACTTCTGCAACTTGTTTGTAGTACCCATAGTGAGTGCACTTACATTTAGGTGAGTTGTATCTCATGTCAAGTACTTGGAGCAAAAACACTGAGCATCTTTCAGAGTGATGTGCCTCTCTGATATGCTGGAGAGTGCAATTCTTACATTATTAGCATAATCACAAAACCAAACTAGAACGCATATACACATCCAAGAATGAGAGCAGGGCTAGAAACCTTAAGGTGGTGGCTCTTTTCATCCAGACACAGAATAGATTGAGGAAAAGGTTCTAGATTCATTACATGATATGAGGACAACCAAATTGCTAAAACAACCCAGCTATGCAAAAGACACACGGTTCTAGCAATCACTAAGGTACATCTAGTGGAAATTATGGTATCATACAAGATGGAACAGGAAACGATCTAAAACATTGTTCAGAATTCCAGTTATCTGTGTTGAAGGAAGGTCAAGATTAAAATAAATGGTACTCAGATGTTCAAGAGAACAAGGAATCTATCCCATGAGAAGTGAAATAAGCTACAATTTAGGAAAGTAAAGTCTGACTAACGTTTTAAGAGGACAAAACAACAGATACTTAAGGACTAATGCTGGCATCGGAACTTCTTGTTATAAACCAAGAGAAAATCTTAGAAGAGAAATTAAAACTCCATCTGAACATGACAACTAGACTAGCTTCTACTAGAAACAGGAGAGATCAGAGTTTACTTTACGAAAAGATGGTTACACACAATGACAAAAGAATCAATGATCCAAAAAGTTTACTCTCAAAATTACATTTATAGACCTTTTAGGTAACTATTGCCAATATCCACATTTTTAGTTTTGTTTGTTTGGGGTTTTTTAAAAATTAAAAATGAAATGCAAAAAGGCAATTAAGAGCTAAAATTGTCTAAAAGTTATAGGGTAACTGAAATGTTACAATTTCTTTTAGGATTTGTATGATCAGCTTATATCCCAAAAATCCCCCAAATCTGTTTATTTTTCCGCTTTCATGGCATTTTGTTTAATACACACGTTCTGTGCATCAACACCTGTTGCAAATAATTCTGGGCAAATTGACATAACTTCCAGGTAATACCAAAAGCTCTTTAAGCAATTAGGGAGACTGAGGGGGAAAGGACCAAGGTCTTGAACTTCCTGGGCGAGTGCTTAAAGCATATTACAGAAGAGGCAAGCTTAGCCATTTACCTCCTCTCCTAACAGTGTTCTGGAGTGAACTCAATGCTTCTGAATGAGTTAGCCATGATCTAATAAAAACAGGCCCTTCAGGGACTTGAACAGAGTTCAAGCACCTCCCTAACCATATCAAAATAAGCACTTAGCTTTCCAAACCAGGAGACTTCCGAGCATACACGGGGACCTCTACCTAGATGTGCTCCAACTTGGAATGCAGACTGATTTTAAGTGCCTCTGAGGTTAGGTGGTGCTTGAGAACAAGGAGGTGTTGGTAACACTTCAGTGGAATCTAGTCAAGTAAAATTTGCACCCAGACATCACTATGACAACCTACTGGAAAGCCTTTAGCATGTGCAAAACCTGTACTTAACTATATATTACATTTTAAGTATTTTAAGTTACTGCACATTTTGTTTAATGATGCTGTCACATTCAGGCCTCAAGAGACCTACATGCCTTTTATATTACGGAAACAGTACCGTGTCTTAGAAAATTTGTGTCTGTCCTTTCTCCCCTTTCCTCTAAAAAGACAAATGGAAGCTTCCTCTTCGCTTAGGTGTGGTAACTCTAAGAGTTACTGTAAGACAGCTAAGATGGAACATTTTGAATCAGGATGATATCTTCCTACCTTCTGCAGTTTCATTAACCAGATATAATCCCTTGTTTAATTGTAACTCGGGGTTTACATAATCTCAATGAATTTATGTTAACCAAAATCTTTCCAGTCATGGAAGACAACAGACTCCACTAAAAAAAAAAAAAGTATATCAAACTTCATAATGAAAACATTGAATTTCATGACCAGCGCTTGACAAATACTTAAAGTCTAAAAGATTCTGCATTGGAAGACTCAGTAAGAATGATGGTAAAGCATAAAAGCTCCAAAACCCAAGAATTTGTGAAAATAGTCTAAGCTGAACTCATTTAACTCAGAAAAGATAAGTGGGACTCACCTCATCTAGCTTCAGATGTTTACATGGGTATCTATTTCTGAGCCTGTTGCATAGACTCCCTTTATAAGTCAGCGTGAAGAAAGAAGTACCTTAGAGACATGATTCCATCCCAGCACAGGCATTTCAAGTCAGACAAGACTGATGCCAGCCACGGCAAAAGCTGTACCAAAATCCACGTTGCATTTACTTGTCTCAGAAACTGATGTTTGAACTCAAAGTCTAACAGTATGCTACATTATAAAAACATGCTTCAAAAATATCGTGAAATTCTGAAACAGTGGTATGAATGAGGCCGAGATCTCTGAAAATAGGTGCTCAAGGGTTTTCAGTGTTAGAACAGAAAGGAGATGTTCACCTTGTACTGAAACAAAGTCCACATCAAATGAGTTACCAAGAGCAAGATTTACAGTTTACACCTCTGCAAACAGTCATACAGCAGTAACTGGCTGGGCAGAACGGAAGAAATGGACTCCTCAACCATGCCAGACACGTTGCCTTCCACTCACCCGATGCCTCCATGCAACTGCTTCACCTTAGCCCACTGCTCCAAAGAGAAAGGCTGGCAAACTGCACTACACATTCTACACTAAGACAAAGACCACTCAGTAAGACTTCCCTCACTCATCTTTATTATCTTCTTCAAATTTCACAACTTCCGACGTAATGGAAGGAGAAGAATCTATTTGTATTTGACAACTATGACTCTCAGTCCCCTAAACTAACTTCTTCCCCTACTTTTTTCTATTTCCCCTTGATGAAAAATTACTATATTTAAGACCAAGTGTGTGTGTGGGGAAACTCGAGGGGGGTGGCAGAGGCAGGCAAAAGAAGAAGCGTTTTGAAATATGTTTCCTTTATATGTTTTACCACACAACTAAAAGAAGAGGGATTCCAGAAAATCTTTAAATGAAAAAATTAGTAATCCAAGTTCTATATGTTTTCCCCATCTTCTTCTAAGTCAAATAAAAAGCTAAAGAAATTTTAAGGGGTGGTAATTACAGTAAGAACTTAATGTGGTGTTGCAATGTGGACAACATACTGATGGTTAAAATTGGAACAGAGAATAATCACAGACTTGCAAAGTTATCCCTACCGTGCATATTGAACTGACAAGACAAATGCTACCAACAACTGGGAAAAAATTAGAGTGGCATTCAAACACAGACTGAAGAAATGTGTGTCTAAGCATAGGTATCAACACATGAACAAAGTATCTAAGGTATATGATATATACCCACTATGATAAATGTTGCAGATACCAGGAAGTCAGGATAAGGAAGTTAAAATGAGAAATATTCTTTAAGGAACAGATAAATTAAAATGAACTTTCTCACAAATGGAACACTGGTGATTTTTAGTTGGTTGTCTTTTTTTTTTTTGTTTTCTGATTAGTTGGGTTTTGGTGGCTTCATTTAGGATTTCTTTGTGTGTGTGTTTTATTTGTTTTTTTTTTTTTTTTTTCTTTTTTTTT
>NW_008630017.1:21334-32293 GCF_000691845.1 Merops nubicus | reverse complement strand
GGTTTTTTGTTTTGTGGTTTTTTTTTTTTTTTTTTTTTTTTTTTTTTTTTTTTTTTTAAATCTAAGCATGCCTGGTGTGTCTGCCCCATTTTCCTCCCACTACACATATATTACTGTTTTAAACATACAAACTATTTAGTCTTGAGTTCTTGAACTGTCAAGGTAACATATTAGGAAACATTAAAATGCGAAATGACAAACAATCTTTAACAATATTGTATTGAAACAGAGATGACATTGTATTTATTTTGAAAAAGTTGGAAAATTGAAAAATTTTAAAATAAAATAGCAAGAAATTTTTAAAAATTCAGTTCACATACACAAAGAAAGCTATCACTTGCCTGGCTAAAATACTCCATTTACAACATTTCGCCTGTAAGCTTTCAGGCTTTTTCACAAAAGTATTCTCCGTATTTTACAGGATGATTAAACTAAAGCATGCTAAAGGTAAAAAGAAACCAAATAAAAATAAAAATAACACCTTTGCAAATACTTCTAGGCTTATCACAAAGGACAATTCTGCATTCTGAAAGGTCTATTCAGAGTCATCGTGTTAGTAAAATATTATTTGGAAGCAGTTTCTAAAACTGGATCTAACATTCATTTGCATGTATCTGCCAAGTTTTTAAATGGTTTAGAAGCTAAACTAAAACATGTTGAAAATGACTCATTGTGGTACCAGAATATGTACTGTAGGAAATAAGGACTCATTTACAAGTGGGAGAAATACACTCACACTTCATCTGTGGGAATTCACTAGACTTCCCTTCCAGTAAACATTATATTTTAAAATAATCATGGAAAATATGTTTCTTTTAACTTAAGTTTATGAAAAGATTTAGACAGCTGGCATAACAAAAGAGACTTACAGAGATAAATGTAAAAGCTATCTTTAAAAATAATTCACAAATAATTCTGCCAAAAGATATAAATTTAGCAATAAAAAAAAGTTGTAATTCTTTTGCTTACTCTCATGGATAAACTAAAACTCTCTAATACAGTTCTGTATAAACAGATAAATATTTGTGACAAAGGACAACAAGATGATTTTATTGTTTCACAAAGTAGGTAAATGTAAGGGGGTGGGGGAACCTGGCAGGGAAACAAATTACCATAAGGTACCTCTCTTCTAACTTGCAGCATATCAACTACTTTCTGTTCATCCGCACACTTCAGTAATGCAAGTACCTTGTAGCAAATATACTACTTGGAAAAAGTTTTTTTCTCTGAAAAGAGTCATTCATCGGGCACCAAGAAAATAAACCTGAAATGTATCTTATTTATCTGTGTGTACAGAATACTTTGAAAAAAGCCCAGAACTTTGACGCAATGCAGAAATTAGACCCAGGTTTCACAGCTTGTGACAGAGAACAGTGTCATAAGGGACAAACCTAAACCCCCAGCCCTACTAGCCTCTAAAAAGTACATTGCCAGTTAAAAACAAAACAAAACAACAAAATTAGCCTAGATGAATGTGTAATGGACAAAGAAGAGACAGTATTTTCTTGCAGTGTTTTAGGTCTAAACATCTCAGAATGAAGATATCAACCAAACCTTCACTCCACCAAATTCTGGCATTTCCCAGGGGCACAGGATTTACATTAATCACACTGTGTTTGCCCTCACTGCTTAGAGAAACAGTCTATGTTGAGTATACTCAGATTCAAGACTCAGTTAATTGCCTGAAGTGAGGGGCGGTATCACTTTGCACAAACAAAACCTTCTCCCCTTCTCACAGGGTTTTGCACAGGACAAGTTCTCCCCCTTTCTACAACCCCCAACCAATTCTAGTGAGCTCAGCAAGGTATCCAAGGAAAAAAAAGGAGGAGGAAGATGTAACTTTTTCAAGCATTTTGAAACTTATGATATTAATTATATTTCTGGAAGGCAAAAGGTTAAGATCTCAAGAGAAATCAGAGCAAACATTAAGAAAAATTTCAGAAGGGATGAATCAGTTGAATCAGTGTACTTCTATATCTGTTTACCCATGGCAACAAACACTTTCCATGAAACAATTAGAATATCCATGAAAATAATTC
Source organism: Merops nubicus (assembly GCF_000691845.1). Classification (NCBI taxonomy): domain Eukaryota; kingdom Metazoa; phylum Chordata; class Aves; order Coraciiformes; family Meropidae; genus Merops; species Merops nubicus. Next base: position 30,254 of record NW_008630017.1, on the reverse strand, counting down.
CAGATGACAAGTTCCACATCAAAGACTAAACTAGATAAATACTACTGCATGTGTATGTATATAATGTTAAAATATCAGCCAAGAATTGCAGCACTTTGACAATATATCCAATATTTAAATTTTGGAAGAGACATACAAATAGGCTTGTAACTGCAAGTATGTACATTTACATTTTATGTGCATATTATGAGATCTAACTTTTTATAAAAAGACTGACAGGTAAACGCGTTTTACATAACACCCAAGATTCAACTCAAAGGAACCTAAATTACATTTCTAATACACTTATTTCTACAACTATGCTGCCACTTGATGGAAAAAATTTACTTCCCTTTAAGAGGAGGCTTCTCGAGTTATGCTGTCTATATTCACTCTGAGGGGGAGAAGCTGGAATAAGCTATGAAAGGTTTTTGGCTTCTGGAGTACCTGTAAGGGTCACACATACACACTCCCTACCCTCTCCATGCTTCAGGAAAGCAGTTTGTGGGGTGGTCTGTGCAACATCAGAACTACAGAAGCCCCTTATTTCTTGTAGTAAAGACCCTTGATTTACTCTTTCATATGCACCCTTCCATTCCATCTCTGTTGTCCAGGTTCTCCATCCTTACTGCCTCTCACCACACTCCTCCTACCACCGAATTATAAATCCTTTCACTAATCATTGCCAGCTACCATGAGCAGTCCAGCAGAGTTACTTCCATGCAGCTCTCTTTCAGAGGTCCATCCAGAACAAATGTTCCCATCTCACTTTGGTCTTGCTTGAAATTCTAAGTAACTTTTTTTTCCTTTTTTCTTTCCTAAAAATAAAGGCAGTTCACCCCTCTGTGCTGAGTGATATAAATAACTCAAAGTAGTACCACCCTTCTGGTGTCCCCACAATTCAACTGTCATGTCACATCTACATGTCATGTAATGACTATGGCTACATGAAGTTTGGTAAAAATGCTGCTAACATATCACAATTATCACCCTACAGCTCTCCAGTGTCAAGGTATTTCTTAGCAAGCTCTTCAACTCTTGTTAACTATGCATTGAACATTAATTGCATGTTCATTTTGCTGGTCTCACAAAATATTCTTACAGAATTACCCAGATAGTCATATAAGTAGACACAATTGTGCCTTTAGATTGTTTAGCTAGAAACACAAACAGCTGTAAAAATTATCTAAATAGCTTTGCACTGAGTAAACTAAAGGACGTGTCCTTCCCACTATCCACCATGTGATGCAATACTTCAGTGCTGAAGGCATGTAATTTCAAAAAAAAAAAACATTTACTGGTCACCCTAAAAGTAAACAACTCTCTGAGCCAACCTTGACAAAGTCTGGGATACATTCCTGATGAAATCTTACCTAGAAACAAGGGAAGTCAGGCCTCCAACCCTGATCTTCCCATTCTCTTTTCATAGAGACACCAGACAAGCCAATCTCACGAAGAGAGAAAGCACCAAACAGGCTGCCAAGGACTCGTGTGGTTGTTCCATCAGTTGAGAACGGTGCTTTCATCAGCTGTGAGCACTACACCAAAGTACTGTACGTCCCTCTCATTGGAAAGTCCTCAGTATGATTAAGATAGGCATATTCAATGCTGGGATGGACTAATGCCCAAGGCAAATAGTTCCCTGTGGCAAACAGCCTGAAAATACCTTGGCTCACTAATGTACAGCATTTTGGTGACGTGTTCATGAATGGATACAGAACGATGGTTCTTTATTCGTAGCTGAATAAATGAAGTCCTATGAGTAAATGGACCAGCTACCCTCAGTTCCAGAACAATATGCTACCCTTTGCCTTATTCATGAGAGTTACCTGAAACAGGTAACACCACCCTGTAAGTGAGGACCAGGCTGAGAACAGTTGTTACTCTTCCAGTTATACACAACATTTTTTAAGGACTTTGAATCTGATTCTGCAGAAGCCAAGCTCTGGCCAAAACTGGGCCCAAAGCTCCCTCTTAGAAATATTAGTCTTCATGACTAACGCTTCAGAGCTTCCTGCGAGTTTATTATGAGATCCATAAGATCACAAAGCTGTAATTTCCTTCTCAAACCACAAAAACACCTATTTGGACAGACTGTTCTTCACCACTTCATTATCAAGATACGAGTATAAACTCAGAATGTCATTCCAGAATATTATTACTAAAAGAAAACTTACGGTTTTATTAGGCAGAAATAATATTACATAAACAGTCATACATTAAATATATAAAAAAAATTTGTACAGCTCTAAAGAAAATACAATATCCTTGCTTTGAAGAATTTAGCTTTTGAATAGGCAGTATCATACATAGTTTTGGTAGACATATGCAACTAACAATCACTGCATGTATTTATGAGCATGTTGATATTTGTGACTTGTTTTCCTCCTGTATTCTAAAACCCGTGTACTTGAATTTGCTATAAATGGGTTCGTTTCTCATCTGCCATTAATATTTTGGGCTACCTAATGCAGCTAGGGGGCTTCACTCATACATTGAATTCTTCACTCTCAGATGGTTAGAAACATTCCAGAAATAAATATTAGTTGTATAGATAAGCTGATATATGTAAAAATCTTTTTTGAAAAATAAAAAATAAACTCACATTTACTTCAGATAAATGCTTTTGTTTATATCGGGTCATCACATCCAGCCTAGACTTTTCAAACTGACACAAAGCAGATAAAGTAAAGAGGTTTAAGTGTCTCCTAGTGTTTCACAGCTTCTGTTCTACATAGAATAGCTGTATATGGCATAGCTGTAGTGCACCAGACAAAAGGCTCTGTCTCCAACTATAGCCAGAAGTGTATGTTCTGAGAAGAGCAAGAAAAACTCCTGCAGAGATTGTATTTCTACTTATTCCTCCATCACTAGTGTCCAACTATTTCTGTCTCCAGGATTTTCTGAATTGAATGTGGTTTATACTTGCTAGGTAATTCTCAAATTTATCTCTGACCTTTCCCAGTCTCCTTTTGAACCCCTGTAAACTTTTAGCACCTGAAACATCATTCAGTAAGGAGTTCTAAAGGACCCCTATTTGCTCATCTAGTCAGTGCTCATAGTTATTGAGAAGCTGTGAGCAGTGAATCACAGAAGTGTGTGTACGTATGCATGGGGGATACTAAAAATCCCACCAAAATCATGGACTGAGGTGGAAGTTTCTACCCTGTAATTCGAGAAATTGCAGCAGCACCCTTATACCATAACTTGGAAAGCAGCAATTTATAGCTGCTTTCCAAGTTATTCTCAAAGGACACCGATACATTTTCAACCCTTCTAGGCTAACAAAAAACCTAAGGACTTAAAAGTAAATAGTTTCTCAGGTACCCAGCATAATAGCTATCCCAGAATTTTGCCTTTACTAATCTTGATGTTTTAAGATTAAGGCATTTTGGCTAGCAGGAAATGAATAGGTGAAACATGAATATCAAGGCTTAAGGATAATCTTTACGATATGAGGATATGTTCCTATTACAACCTCACTAAAGCATCCTTCAGAGGTCAATAATATTTTGTGAGAATGATTTCTTAGGAGCTGGGGCAAGAGGAACTGAAATAAAGATTTCTAGAGCTATAAATATAATCACTGAACATTCCTTGCACAGTAAGAGAATAAACTTCAAAGCCTGTGTTAAAGATGTAATGAAGCTCAGAAAGGTCAGCCAACAAACTAACTTATCATTCCTATGAGTCTTGACACTGATGATTCTACAACATCAAGACAGTTATAGTTATGAGGTGACTGGTTACACAGCTTAAAGTATCCACTCTGGAAGAAGACTATCTTATGTAGGTTTGTTAAATTTTGAGATGCTTATTTGGGAGCAAAGACAACAAAGCATGCCCTAGCAAGCATGCAGTCTTCCTAACAGTACTACTCATCTATTTGATCTAACCAGTCAATTAGGTTTTATATCCATCAAGATGTAAATTCCAACTAAACTTATCCTCAGAAGAAAAAGGAAGAAGAGTAGGAGCCTCCCTAGTCATTCCAGTAGAAATACAGGATGGATAGAACTGGTTTTGTTAGGGATCTCAGTGCTGCTCCTACAGCTTGGAAACAACTAGACTGAGTCACCTGGGCAATGGACTTTTTTCTCTGCTTCTCCATTGCACTATCGCTCCTGGTCCTTTCACTGCCACCTCTGCATTGATTCCAAATTTCCAAGGGGGTTTCTCATAGCAATTTCCATGACATTCATTGAATTTACCCTTTTAGCTCCATCTTGTACTTACCTTCATCTTGTTCTCCTGATGAGAAAGTTGTTTTTTTACGGGAAATGTGTAGCAGTTACTTTGGCTAGGGCTGAAATCTAGACCAGGTTTACGCTGAGTAAAGGGCCCAGCTATACTCTGCTATAAATCCTAAGCGTTATCTAAATTACATATACACATCACATAGAGGTTGAATATAGCAGCAAGAAATGCTTATTAAAAAAAAAAAAAAAGTATTTTAGAAAACACTAATGAAGTTAATTGAAGATTTAAAGTAGTGGTCATTTTCAAGACCTACACAGCTCTTCAAGGGATTACAAAATAACTTAAAACAGAAAAGTAGCAGCTGTGCCTAGGGAGTAAAAGGTTGTGACAGTAGTTTTTAAACTAGGGATATGGAAGCTTTGGCAAAGAAATATTTTGGCCAGAAGTTTTCAGCATGGATCTTTTTCCATTCATTATTTAAATCCTCATTTATTCAGATAGTCTCGAAGAGATAATAGGCCCTTATTTAAATATTAGCAGTAAGTCCAGCACGCAAACACATTGACTTAATCATTTTTAAGATTAGAATCGTCTCATTGCAGTCAGCAACATCTGGATTATAAAATACTGCTAATAGAATGGACAAAATTAATTTTAATGTTTCTATTAACAATGAATGTATAATGTAATAAATGCTAATCTAATAATGAGATTCTTGCACACTCAGCAGAGATTCTAAAAGCAAAGTATAACATTTATTTATTCAGCAAATGTATCCGATTATCTTCTCATCTAAGATAGCCCTCTAGGCTTGTCTGCCATTAATAAGATATAGGGATCTTAATTTAATCTAATTTTATCACTCATTTTATGAACAGGATTGATCACCTTTCTCCACCTACAAATCTGCAGAGTGATGACTAAACTCAGATAGCATTAATCTCACCTCCAAATTAATTTTAAAAAGTATCACAATTGCAAAGAAAATGGATGTAAAAAAGGATTAAAATTATAAAGATTAATGTATGGAAAAAGCAATCTCCAAAATGTATGCACAGCTTGCAGCTGATTGAAAAGCATTAAACACACGCAAATATACAGATAATTTTTGCTTATTTTTTAAACCTATGAAGCATAGACAACTACTATCAAGAAATATCAGTGACTTTTATTCCATTTTGCTTTTTATTTGAGGAGGGCACTTCTAAATAGAAACACTAAAAATACTCCTAAAGGTAGTTTTACCTGTAGCAGATTGCCCATTATAAATGTAACAATTTTAAATAGCTGAGCTGTACACATCAATGCAGAAATGTTTAAATAATTCACAATCCTTTGAAATCTTTATAGAACAAATGTAAGGCTTTAAACTATTGTTTGAAGCCATTGCCCTGACTTTCTCAACTCAACAGCAAAATCATTGTTTAAAAATGTCCTTTCATCATCCATGTGTATTCAAATAAGAAAAAGAAAGTACATACCTCATAAACAGAACCAGGAATTTAAAATTCCCATTAGTTTTTACAAAACTGATTTTTTTTAATAAATAGTGGCCACTGCAAAGTTGAAGGAATAGTATTGTCATAATACAATTTTCTTGAATACTCTTTTTTTGTTCGCTGCATACCTCTTTTGCTTCTTTTCATTTTATTATTACAAACACAGGAAAAGAAAGGTTGCCTTGAGTACATCATTTGAGCAGCAGTCAACTGTAATGGAGTACACTTTTTTTATCACTAAGAAAAATAAAATTTTGTAAAATCACACCATGCATAGATTTGCCTTATCTTCCCAGTAATTCTGGAATTTTTAAGCCAGTTTCCACAGAGAGCAGAGCTGTTAACAGTCCTGGAAAAAGACATTATACTCCTTAAGATTTAAAGGAAGTGAACAATCAAAGGCAAGAGATGGGTCTTGTAGGCATCCCCTGAGGTGAAGTACTCTTCTAGGAGTTAACCTCATATTAGACCTTAGAGTTCACTTTGGACTAAGGAACCATTTGAGGCTGATGTTGCACCTTATATGAAAATAGAAAATTTAACAAGGAGGAAAATAACGATAGGAAACTAGGATGTATTTTCTTCTACTTTTTGGTGCCTTTTTTTTTTTCTGGTTGGTTTTTTTTTGGCAAGGAGAAATGATTAACAGATTAACAGTCAATAGTCTGAAAATTACACACCAAAATATAGTATATAGTATCTACACTTTACTGTATTAGATGATGGAGCTGTTATACAATTTATCCTCATTCAACCTCTAGTCCTCAATTAAGTTAATAAAGCTTTAAAATTAGAAAAAGTCTTAGACACATTATCAGCTTTTTCAGAGTAAAAATGTTTCCATTCAGTCATTTTTTTTAGAACATGTGACACTGACCACAGTTTAATCCAAAATATCACATCAGTTAAGGTTTTTCATTGCCACAGGTAAACGAAACATGGATTTTCACACAGAATTTACAGCTGTATAATAGCAGAGAGCAACAAAAGTTACAGCCTGACATCATAGCAGTCTACATTGAGGTCAAAACAGCAGACTCCTTCTCAATATGACTCTTTCAAGAATATTACCACTTGGGTATTTTCTTGGCATCTGTAAACAGGTGTTTACAAAAAGCTATCACAAACATCATTAAGAAAAATGAAAATAACTGCACTTGACTAGAAAATTGAGTATTAGTTACACTTCTGATCACAAGATTTGCCAGGGGCTTTATGTAACCACCATTCAGGCCAGTCAACATTCCACATACTTCTGAGACTTTCAAATGTGTTTATACAGATTATGATGCCAGTGGTAACTACGATGAGTCACCTTGTTTTCACTAAAGTAGAACTAGCTGTTATAATCACTTAAATATAGATTTGGACAACACAGGTACTCTTTTTTTTGTCTTAGGGGCTTCTGGTGATACTAGAAAATTTCTTTGTTCCATGGAACTGTCACATGTCAGTCCGCAGTACCTTCAGAATTCAGTCTCTTAAGTCAAGGCACTTATTCCATGTCATCATGTCAGTTTGTTACAATGCAGTTCATTTAGGTTGATGATTTGGAATGTGGAAAAAGTCAGCGTCTTGATATCAGTACTGTGGTTATAAGGGAGGTAGTGTTCAAGATAGACACCTACATTTTAAAGAATGGAAGCATGTGTTTTCCTTCTTCCCAAGCAGAAGTTTCAGAAGTCTGAAAAGCATAATCTTCTGAGGCATAATCTACTTTTTTGAACTCAAAAACCCAGTTTAATCAGCTTATTAACTTACTTAAATTGAGGAAAGGAGAGTTTTACTTAACTGGAGAGCTTACCACTAGAAAAACTACAGGAGGACAGAAGCATGAGTGTATCAAACAAGATGGCAACAAATGGCATCTTACTAATTCTCCTTTTTCCCCCTCTCTAAAGCTGTCACTTTAAAATCTTTCTTATGTTTTTGATTGTAGGGGAACTGCCTACCTCAAAAAAACAATGTTATGTAAAAAATAACACATTACATGAGTGGGAATATGGCAGAATAGAAAAGTATTTTCTCCACGGTTCTTAAGTTTAAAAATAAATACAGTAAGAATTATAGAGTTGATATTTTCATTAAAAATAAGAATGTGCATACCCAAATTGTTGCACACCAAACCTATTTTCCATAAGATATGGACTCCCCACGTGTCATAGTAAGTCTTATCACAGTGAAATGTAGAAGTCTCATCAGAAAGAAAAACACAGTTGACTCACTTCAGCATCTTGACTCAGGAGGTTAGTCTTGAACCAAGTTTCCTGGTTGTCTCCTTTTAACCAGCTTTGATTTTCACATTTTGATTTGCAATGTGGAGCCATCATCTCTGAGTTTGCTAAATGAATTCCTTTCTGAGAATCTAAGAACACCTACAATGCACTCTAGCTACTAAATGGCATTCAGGACCCTTGGGCCCATTCAGTCTGAACTAGAATTAACCTGAAGTCAAACCCCTGAAACTCAGTGTGGGTAAAGTCTCCTAACCCATCTCATTTACTCTAGAACTCTCTCTATTGGTTCACACAACTAGTTAGCAATAACATTTTTTTCAGTCTTTAAGCAATGCTATTTCTTCAGCAATATTACCACAGCAATTTAGAAGTTGTACATAAAAGTTAAAAAGTTGAATTAGTTTGTGTCTATGCTTAAGTTAACAACTTTTTCATGGATTACTACTCGTAATTAAAAATAATTCCAAGGGAAAAAAAAAGTTCAGATCTATTACTTGCTAGGTAGCACACTTGGTTAATGAACTGACCTTTTCATTTAAAAAAAAAAAAAATTTGGATTAAAAAAATTAATCAAGTCCAAAAGTGAGGACATATGACAAATTTACCAGGTTTGATTACTGTCCATAATCTTAAATCACCTCAATTTACCATAGCTAATATTCTACCTTCACAGGAAGTGAAGACAAGGTGCAGCAGAACATGACAGTGAGACTGCCTGTATACAGGCAGAACACCAGCCAGTTTCCTTCTCCATATGACTACAATTGCACATTTGTATAGACACTATTTTATACATGCAATATGAAAGACTGAGAAAAGACAGCAGTAAGAAAAGCATGCAGCAACCGTAACTACTCATGACCACTGCTCTCTATTCACATTTTACAAAAACTATTCATTGAAGGCATCATACAAGATAGTTTTCTACTTTAAACGAAAGGAAAGAAACGAGAACAGGTTCAGATTTTGACCACTGCTACTGTACAGGATGAAATCCACATTCCT
>NW_008630017.1:12281-21301 GCF_000691845.1 Merops nubicus | reverse complement strand
CCTGCTGTGAGATGCATAAATATGTTTGCTTCTCTTTATAGGATTGTAAGAAAAGAATCACACTTCCATATTGTTACTGCACTGATAACAGGAAAAAAGTTTACTACTGGAATAAATCTGTAACTTCATTTAAACAAAAGTTTTGTAATTCAATTTACTCTTTATAAGCAGAAAGCCAAAGCAGTAATTCCTCCTGCCTAGAATTCCTTAGAGATATTGTTACACCTTCAGGTTCTTTAATATGTGTTTTAAAAGATACTTACTGTTCTACGAGCTGATCATATTTTCTTAAAGCATCCTTTTCGGCAAGAACTGCTCTTTCTTTTTCAGCAACAGCATTATCTCTTGCTTCTCTTAAATTTCTGAAGGAAACAAGTTATTCTGTCAAGAACCTGTTGTTAGGAAAAAGACTGCTCTGCTTCATAAATTGCTACTGATTGATCTTAACTTCAATACTACTTTCTTCAGTTCTCCCAGAGTGACAGATGGGTCTGTCTATCTATATGTCTGTTCATTACAGCAGATTTGGGATTACTTTAGTGTAAAACAGCGACGTTTCCAGTTCTGAAATTTTAAAAGCAACAACCAAAGCACTTACTCATATGTAGAAATACATGAATAATTCTCAAATACTAAAACTACATATTACCTATTTTTTTGTAGGAATTAAATAAGTTCCAGTGACTTGGCTTGGTATTTCCCTAGTAAGTAGGGGAATGATGTCCTCCTAAGCTGAGATGATTCACAACTGCTATGACAGAGCAGGAAAATATTAGCTAGACATAGTTGCATGTGGAAACATGATTTCTAACAGGCTAGTTAATCCAAAATATAGTTTATTGCCTATCACTGGTGTCTCCTCTTGGCTTCTATTGCAGGTATAATTTTTGATTTGCACAGAACCACAAAACAACAGTGAATTTGCAGAGCAAATAGTGGTTGCTGAGGACCAGGCACCTACATTGCGACCCTTTCTGAAGTTTTTACTTTACTCCTGGTTTGTGTCTGTGACTTGAACACTCACGAGCATTTGGAACATATTAGATGATCTTACAGACTCCTTTCAATTTTGTTTCATCTAAAAGGAATCCTGTTCATGTGCTACAAATGTGAGCACAATACCACAAATGCAAACACAAACTGTGAGCAAAAACGTGGCAAGCAGCAATGACTAAAGGGTTTCACTTCAAAACCACATTCTTCACTGGAACTGTGCATGTCGATGCAACCAGGCTCTCCCTACTGAAGTTGTTTCTTCCTCCCTTCCCCACAGGAAATTTTTGATTTAAAGCAAAGTGAAATTATAGTCTCAGACAAATTTTGAGGAAAAGTCAAGATACAGAGGTAAACTGAAAATTATTAATCCCATGCAAATGTTATCCTAGGTCAGCTTGGCCATACTAAAGGTATATAATTTTTGGACAAAAGACTATTTTGTAGACTAAGGGAATGTTATCGATGATGCTTTTCTGAACCCAAAGTAATTCATATGAATAGGAAATAGTTACTTCTGAAGAATCAACATAAGAATTATGTAACAGTTAACTGGCTATGAGAGAAAATTTTTTAAAGAAAATTGAGTTACTGGGGCTAAAGAATTTACAGATGAAATTCAGGGACTGATCTTGAGAGTGGATTCTTTAAAACCAACTCATGCTAAAATATAAGAACGTGGCAATTAATTTTGTCTCAGAGTAGGAGTGCAATGTTGTATCCTTAAGACTAGAGTAACAGAAGTAGGATAAAAATTAAATTATAGATGTAAAGCAACTCCTTTAGAAAATAAACTGTTTTGCTTAACTGAACAGCTAATCAATTGAAAATGCAATAGAAGGAAAAAGGGCACAAGTGAGGTGTCACACAGCCAACAAGATGACAATCACAGATGTGACATAAGTTGTTGAAATACTTTCTGCAGAGCTAGGAAACACTAGTGACACTGCCAGTTTCCAAACTCTGTGACTGTGATTCTAGAAGAGGTAAAGCACCTATCTGATGGTTGCACGTACAGGCCACATGGACCACCAAGTATATAGCAAGAGTATCATACAAGTGAAAGTACCCTTCTAAAATTGGACAGAAACACTACATACAGATTAAGGAAGAGGTTCGGGGGGCGTGGGGAGAAGGTGAGATGAGGGCAGCAGAGGGGAAGCTGACGCACAGGGTCACCTATATTAGCTTTTGAAATAAACCTCTCAAAAACTGCCATTTATTGCACCTCTGTTCACATCCCTAAATTATCCTAGAGAGCCCAAACTGGATTCCAGTCAGACGGAACCAAGTTAGAAGCTGTGCTCAGGGAGAGCACCTAGCTCAAAGCTACTAAATTTTGTTTGAGCTATGGGAACAGACTACAGTTAATTCAAAGTCAGACCTCATGGAACCACCTACCTGCCCTGTGAATTCACTCACGCCTGCTAACGCAAGCAGCGCCGATACTTACTACAACTACATAAGAGAAACAGATCCCAAATAAACTAAGAAAGCAAGCAACACCTTGGTGTCCCTCCCCCTTGTATGTCCCCTCCCATTTTGGCTTCTTGAACTGACTCATTTGAGTGTAAAATAAGCGTCAGTAAATTCAAGTGAAACATCAGGCCCACCAGGCTTGCCAAAGTGGCAAGGAGTAACAGCAAATGACTACTGGATGAGTTTAGCTGTAACATCATTCTGTGCTTTCAGCATGAAGATGAAACCAGTATCTTAGCTTTCTTTTCAGTCACAATCAGCATCTCACTGCATCACAAAAATTCATTGCAAACTGCTCTGCTCACAAATTCGGGGTCTATCTGTTTCACCATTGTCTTGCACCTCAGACTGGGAAGTCTTCTGGTGGAATTTTGTAGCGTTTAATAGAAACAGCATACACTAAAAATTCTTTCTTGCAAAATATGAAGTCAAGCCTAAGAGATTTACATTTCAGAAATAATTATGTCAAAATGAGGAACAAAACTTCTGTAAATGGCTTCCAGATACAAATGAAGTACCTGTCAGTAGCCTTCTCAATGATATAAAGACTTGTCATCTCCACGAGCAGTGGAAGTTTAAATTCATACTTTGTAATTCAAAATAGATTTGCATACAGGAAGTGGTATGGATATATATACACGTGTGTGATATATATACATACTTTACTCACACTTGCAAAACTACAAAATGATGTAACTTTTTTTAATTAGAGCCTTTCAGTTGACTGGAAGACAGAGCAGGAGTCATGTTCTTTTTTCACTCTTCTGAGTAGTAACAAAACTACCTATTAGAGGAACAGGTGCTGATGTCACAAATATCTTTGTACTACAGTCATTTCGCCTCCACACAAGACACTTTCAGGACACGTACAATGAAGTTATAATGAGTTAAGTGCTCCTCCCATTTTAAAGGGGTAAAAGTGACAAAAAAAAGCAACCTCAAAAAGAAATCTGGTGCCAAAAGTCCAAATCCTTAGATCCACAAAAGTTTATGCATGTGCCTAACTCTGCACAAAATTCCATGGAATTCAACATGATGCACATACAAAACTCAATATGGAAGTCTTGGCAGGACTACGATCTTCAAAAGAAAACTTTATAATAATTTTCAGGAAGTCAATGCTTTTTTGAATCATAATGCTACAAACAATTTAAAATAGATTTATTTTAGAAAGACATAAGTGTTATTATTTTCCCTCGTTTTTTCTTCTTTACATTCTGTATCAGCACCTTCTCTTCTGGTTTCTTGGCACAGTTTCAATACTGCCCATATAGCATGACAGGTAAACCAACACATTTTGAAGTAACTAATACTATACTGAATAAGCTTCAAATCACTAATGTTTAGCTAGAGCACGAATTTCAATAATACTGTTCATTGACAATGTTGGGTACCCATCATACAATAAAAAAAGATAACACCATATATTTATTGCACAAGTATAACTTCATTTTAATTGTGGTTTGGGTGATGTCCTCCCCAGATTCACATCAGTTTAATAACTGAACTTAAACTCTTGCATTTTGATAACCTCTCAAAGAGAGAGTCAGCTAGGATTATACCCAAGCACAAAACAGTATTTGGCCATTTTTGCCCCAATTAAGTTGTTGCATGCAACTTATCTACCTGTTCTCACGTTCATACATCTCTTTCGAAGTGCTTCTTAGTTGCTCGATTTCTTGATTTGTTTTCAACCTTATTTGTTCCAATTCTTCATGCAGTCTCTTTTCATATTCTGTTTTATAGTGGTCTCTGTAAATTAACAAAAACACAACATGAGAATTTAAAAACAATTGCACTAGTCAAAATACCAAAACTTTAGGTACAACTGTACAAAGTAGAGCAGAACACTTCTTGATTTTACATTTTAATTCTCACTCACTTTCCTCCCAAATTGCTTGAAATATATATTTTAACCTATGTAGTTACAATATTGGGTGAAAATCCATCAGGAATAAATAATATTTAATTAGGAAAAAATAAAAAAAATCTGCATGCTGTCTCAATTTTTTAAAAGTAATTTGATGTTGATTAATCATGCAACATTATGCTTAATATCCTTCCAGAAATTTTGTCAGCCTCTACATGAGTATTTATACTAATTAACCACTTAAAAAAAAATCCTTGCTTTCCAAAGTTTTCCAAGTTCTTCATCACTGGACAAGTGTTGATTAACTTTCTAACTTACAATATTGCCAAGCTACCAGCTACTACAAGACTTTGTTGTGCACTATTTGCACCTCATGGCAGGGTGGGAAGGGGGAATCACAAGAAACGCTGAAGATCTGTTAAGTCAAAAACCCCAAAGACTTAGGAATTTATCCTGTCAATGTGAAATCTAAATTAAGATGCATAATTAAATTTATAGGCAGCAGTTATCAGAAAATTCCAGGATAAAAGAATTTCATTGCTGAGTAATATTGACATCTTTTTATAATGTTGGAAGCTGAAGATCAGGAAGTCAGGACACAATTCTTATGTGCAAAATCAACAAGCATTACCATTTTCTTAGTACTTCGACAATTTAGATGGTTCACTGAAAAAATTACACCAATCTGTAAGTCTCGAATACTCACAGTGATGTCACAAGCAGACAGTTCAAAGTGACCCATCTCCATGGCTAAAATACACCACACAGTAAAGGGCATATTCCAAGTACATAGCTTGACTGCCCTGCCAACATCTTTACATCCTGCTGAAGCAAAGGACCACCATTTGTGTTTTTTTACTCCTGACCTGCTGTTATAGTCTTGTGCTTCAGCAGTAATTAAAAATGGGGTTACCTTATCAAGTTGTTTTGTCTTGTTCAGGCTGCAGGCTTTAATAAGCTTCTTTCCAGGCCTATTATTCATAAGGCTTCAGATTGCAAATAAAGGAAATGACATCTGAGCATCTCAATGCAACTGTGGATTGTGTTTTAAGATTAAACATATAAAGGGAAATCTTTTGTGTTGGTCTGTGCTTGCACATTGATTCCCAAGAACTGTAGCTATGAGCTGCTGCCATTCATCTTGCCACTATTTTGAAGTATGTATTTTTAAAAATTCGGCAGGTTAATCCCTCAGTTTCTTGAAGTCTGTAATTTTCTAACTACAGTACCCCAATGCCAGCAGTTCTGCTGGTGACCAGAAAGTGAATTATACTCTATTCCTAGAAATAGATACTTGGGTTTGTTCTCATCATCTGCATTCCTGAACTACAACAGCCAAAAGAGATCCAGATGTGAAGTGAGCAAAGCCTCAAGTACTTCCAAAGGTGGCAAACAGAAGCTTATTACCCAAACCTCAGTACTACCTGGAGGAGACATAAGGCTGTACAATGCCCATTAGTTGGAGGTACTCCTCTACTTTTGTGCCTCTCTACTCCATCTGACAAATAAATATGATTCTGTAGAGCTCTCTCTGTAGACATTCAGTATATATCTAATACTGTAGATATTTGATCTGAGAGATGGATGGTTTAAGTTGCTGAAGAGACAGGAATCCCCACTATGGGACACAGTCTCAGAAGATGGACACAGTGTGTACATGTGCTTGGGAAAATGTAAAGAAGGGACAGCTTCAACAGTATTTCAGATCACAGGCAGGTTTTAAAGCACTTTGCCAAAGGATACTATTACCTTTATTTTACTAAAGAAATCTTACACTAACATTTTTTCATTTTACATTACAAAATGACTTATTCAAAGCCCATCGGCAGGTCAGCAGCAGAACCTGGAATAAAACCTAGGCTGCCCAAGCTGCAGCGCAGTCCCACACGTGCTGCTCAATACACTACACTGTCTTCTCTGCTATGTTTATTGTCCTTGCAAAAGACAGTGACGGCCACTCAAGGAGAGCAGACACACTTGCATTATTCATTGTAGTTAGTATCTGTCCTATAAAAATCAACATCATAAAGAGAGTCACCAGTACCAACGATCTCAAGACAGGGGTAACAGTATAGAATCCCAATGACAATATCAAGATCCCTAAAGGCAAAGTAAAAGTCACAGACTCTCTCTTTAGTTAGTATCAAAGTGCAAGGGACAGGGAAGCAGGCTTGCACCATACCCCAGACTGCAGCAGAGGCAAGCTACGTACCTCTCTAGGTTCCTCAAATGGAGACAGCTCTGTAAAAGTGCCTCTACATCATTATTACAGGATAAGGATGTCACACTGGTTTTCTAGAAATAGAAGTCTAGCCAGGAGTGTGACTGCCTATAGGCATATTTACAGAGCAAGACTGCTCAGACAGATGCTTTTTAAACATTTAAAAAAATTACAAGTCTTAAAAAATTATTTAAAATGCAGAATTTCCTGATGAACATAGTACTGAGACAGACACATGTAAAACAAATTTTAAAAGTCTAAGGGACTTCATTGAAAGGAAAAATAGATTAAAACCACTTCTGATATGTGCTGGAACCCCACAGATGATGATTTCAGTAGAATGCTCCTCTATTTCTGTTTAGATAACAACTTGTCTTTTAGCTGTATTACAGGAGAGTCCTATTAGCACACTTCATCTTAATTACACAAAGACACAAGATTTATAGATGCTGTTTGCAGTTCCATCTTCCTGATTCAAACAGAAGGAAGCAACTGAAGAGAAGCTGAACCTACTTCATACTTTAAGCTTACTCATTCAATCCACAGGTTTTTTTAAGGACACTAATAACAAAAAAAAAAAAGTGGGTTTATGTTCATGAATGAAGTACATTATATACAGGGAAATATTTGATTAAATTATGGGATATACATTGAGATAATATTTTCTGGCATGTAGCTGTCGGGAAATAACACGAAATGGATTACTTTGAATTCTGAATAAGAAAAATCTGAATGTGGTTTGAAACTGGGCTGTGCTCTTAGTCACAGGATTCAGTTTTAGGTAGTCCTGCAAGGAGCAGAGAGATGGACTCCATGCTCCTTTTGGGTCCCTTCCAATTTGAGTTATTCTATGAAATTTTGTAGCATAGTATTAAAAATGTAGCAAGATATGTAGCTGAATAGCACAGTGTTTCCTGTTCAACATCCCATGCATACACCTATTCCAATTCAAACAGCGTAAGGATTTGACACTATTTACCATTGTGGCTAGCATACAATGATCAATCTGTTTCTCACGGCCACATTTAAAGAATCTGTATTCAGACTTGAGATATGAAAGACTGATAACTCTAATAGCTCATAAAACATACTGTGTCCTATTTTAAACATTTGTGAAAATTACATATTTTATTCTGCAATAATTGTTTAGATTGCCTTTCAAATACTCCTGTTTTTAATAAAGGTCATTTGGGGCAGGGTCAGGGGGGCAAGATGTGTGACATATGCACTTTAAAGATTTTTATTCTCTTGCAATTACAGTTACTCCCATAAAACTCTACATACATTTAAGGGAACAGTTGCCATAAACTTCCAATGATGGCCTCTTCACTACTATGGTTCTATATCCATAGTATACAGGATATATATACTCCCTATATTTCTTATAAGAAGATTATTTCTTATTCTTATACTTCTATGTAAGCTTCTATATAAGGTTTAAAAAAAAAATTCCTGACACATTAAGAGCCAACAAAACTATTTAGTTTCTAGTTACACAAATATGGACTAGCTTTCTGAAAGTTAAAATTATTTTTAGTTAAACAGGATTTGTGCAAGAAACAAGGGAAAACAGTTAAATAACTTGTTTACTAAAAGAAGAGAACACAAAATAACTTACCTGGATGCAACATATTTTTCATACATTTCTTCCCTAGCTTTTTTGGCATCTTCTAGCTGAAACTGAAGTCTTTCAAGACGATCTTCTTCATGTGCACAGCGAACACTAAGCTCCATGTTCTGGCGGTTAAGGTAATCTTTATCTTTTTGCAACAAGTTGAGGGATTGTTGTGTGGTTGCCAGCTATAAAAGGCATTAAGAGGAACATTCTAACATGAACTTTGAGATAAATACTTAATGTACACACATTTGAAATTTCATTTTAACTCTCTTCTGTGAGCCAAAAACCTGTATTTACACTTCTGTTTGATGTAAGCTGGTGAGGCTTTATACTGAAAAAAGACTAATAAATTTATAATTTTATTAAATTTCATTATTTATTTCTGGGAGTTGGCACCTGAAAAAGAGGTAAAGTATCCCTTAATCTACCTTGGAATCCAAATAGGACTGAAGGATTGAATAGAGACAGCACTGAATAGTACTATGTCAGCAAGACTGATGTTGAGTCTTGGTGCCAACCTGTCATCATAGTGACTACAAAATTCTCAGAAACAAAAGTGAAAAATTTAAGGACACCAAAGTGATTATTGCTTTGTAACAAAATAGTAAAACTGCCAGTTCTGGGTCTGAAGTATGTCAGCATTGTTGTGGACAAGGTAGTGGTCCAGGAGAGTACCAAAGGCAAAGAGGGTTATGCATGCCTTGATTTGACTTTCATTTAGCATGGTGTTTCTACAGAAGGCTGAACTGATGCCGAAGTAGAACCATGAATATCTTGTCAGTCTCTTTAACAGCCTTCTCAATCACCAGATCAGTCAATCTTTACTAGTCCAAGAAGAA
>NW_008630017.1:0-12250 GCF_000691845.1 Merops nubicus | reverse complement strand
ATTAGCCTCCATCTATTCAAAGTGAACATTGTTAGAGAACAGCCACGGGGCTTAAGGGCACAGGAGTGGTCCAACTCCTCACTCATAATAGTGAAAAATTAAAAAGCAGAGTTTTACCACCTGAAATGATTTTGCCATTTAAGCTCCTGAGGACATCACACACCAAGTTCAAGGAATGTCAAATCAGTAATTTTTCAGAAATGAAATCCCCGAATATGTCTTTATGTAATGTTGCTGTGAGGTTGGCCAGCTATTTGATAGACAGGCAGCAAACAGGAAGAAGTAAGAGAGCAAGGGTTCTGATGACCAGAATCCTCCATCAAGGAGGAGGATGCAGTGAACTATGGGTTGGTAAATCTAATTTCAGTCCCTGCAAAGATTATGAAGCAAATCCTGGAAGGCATATCCATGTATATGGAGGAAAAGGTGACTGGAAACAACCAGTATGGCTCTACCAAAGCCTAACTGTGCATAGCAAACCTGACAAGATTGTTGGTTCTGTGGATGGGGGAACCGCTGTCCCTGTCATTTACTTGGACTTTTGCATGGTTAAACCACCTCCCTTAACATCTCAGTGGGACAACTGGCAAAGTATGGATCAGATGGGCAAATAGCAGTTGAACAAATTATCCATGAACCAGAAGCATGCCCTGACAGCAAAGAAGGCCAAGGGCCATTGAGGCTATATTAGCAGCAGTGCAGAAAATAGGCTGAAGAAATTTTTTATCCTGTGTTCAGTAATTGTGAGACTGTATTTGGTGTGCCATGTCCCATTCTAAGTTCCTCATGAAGACATACACTCAAATACTGGAGCAAGACTAGAAGAGTGCTACCAAGATAGTCATGGACTGCAGCATGTGACATACCAGTGGCTGAGAGAAATTTGGGGTTTTCCAGCCTTCAGAAGAGAAATCTGGGTGGTGAAAATCTTATTGTTACCTTCACCTATCCATCTGGAATGTACAGGAGACAGACTCTTAGAAGTGCATAGCTCCAGGACAAGATGCAACATAAGAAAGCTGCAACAACTCTGATTAGATTTTACGGAAAGTTTCTCACAGAGTGTAGACAAACACTAGAATAGAACGTCCAGAAAGGCTGTAGAATCTCCATTCTTGTAGACATTAAAAAATTGCAAACCCCTTAGCAACCTGACCTAAGCTGTGTCTGGACTGCATGTGAGGGTTGGACCAGTTGGTTTCCTGAGGATCATTTTAATCTAAATCATTCCACGATGCTACAGATGTTCCTGACAAATTTGATTAGACAAAGAATCAAATTCTCAAGGTGAAGAAACGGACAATTACTGAATGAAGAGTTTTATGTTTACCTCTTTTGATAAGTCATTTCTTTCTTTAGCTTGTGCTTTATGTGAGACCTCTAATATTTCATATTTTCTTCTGAGTTCTGACAATTCATGTTCAAATACATCACGTTCACTGTTAAAAAAAAAAAGTGAAACTATGAGACGCATGAAGATTAATGAACAAGATTCCTCTGCTTTTCTAGTTTCTCAGCCTTCTTTCAGTTCATGACACAAACTTCTTCCAACTAGTCACTTATAGGGCAATGAGTGACAATCTTAGCTACTAACACCTGCAACAGTAATTTATTATGTGAAAGAATTTTCTTCGTTTCTAAGCATTTAAAAAGTAAACCTAAAATATAATAAAACAATCCTGAATTCCCATCCTAAATTATTTCATCCTCCTCTGATTACTATTCTGCAGTGTAACTTTGGGCTAGACATTTCTCCTCTTCACAATGAGTTGTAAGTATGCTTGGTCCATCCTTTTAGCTTTAGCAAGCTTTTAATGCTATTTCCCGTGACATTCTTTTGAATCTTCTGCTGATACTGAAGTCTGATGAAAAAGTAAAGCAACTTCATTCCCATCTTCCTAATCAAACAGAAAGCAATGTATACTTGTTCTCCAGTTGCTAATCTCCCTGGTGTACAGTCCCTTGATACCAGAGGGGGTTGTACTACTCCTCTCACATTTAAAATACACATGATACAAAAAACTATATCGGTGTCCTGAATAAGAGTGCTTTCCATATGCACAAACAAGCAGCTCTATGTCTCCACTCTATCTGACCCTGTCAGAACAGCAAAATGAATGAGCCAGTATGAGCTCGCAGTTTGGAAAAAAAGCTAACCAGTTTTATATTAAGCACAGCATAGCTTTAAAACTGAGATAACTTGTAATAAGTACACCAGAACTAGAAGGTTTGACATAGCATTTTCAAAGGCAGAAACAAGCCTGGAAGTGATTAACTCCTGCAACGCTCCTAAATATCCTCATGCAGTCATGCCAGCAGTGCTCTCCCCTCCCCTTCATCTCTGCCTACCCAGATGAATACAACCTACTCTCTCAAATATAGTTTTGGCACGTTCATTCATGCCTTTTTCAACTCAAGACTATTTTAAATGCACACTGTTAAACACTGGAGCCATTCACATGAACGTTATTACAATCCACTTATTAAGATGCAGTTGCACAAGGGAAGCAAACCATAGCATCAATCCATCCCATTTGCAACAAGCTTCCAGGTAGATTCCAAGTTTGGTTTAGTGTATATATAGCCATGAACAGCTATCCAGAAGACAGACTCTCCTTCAAATGACTTAGTGGCAAAGTCATTTCTGTCAGTAAATGTGCCAGAGTTCATTCAGTACGAACAACTAAGGAGCTGACAGGGTGATTTGTATTCATAATCCCTTTTTTTGAATCCATTCCCCAACAAAAGTTCCAAAGGCAACTTGGAACTTGCAAGCACACTGAAAAAGCCATTTGGGAGCTGGACTGTGAAGTATACATCTATGAGTGTATTTATAAGAAGTCTATTTTCACTATTTTCAATTTTTGTTTATAAGATGGGCACTCAAAGCATAGAACTATAAAATCTGTATTTTAAAAAATGAAGAGACACTGGAACTTCCAGCAGTTAAACCAGTCCACTAAAGTAATCCTAAGATTCTCCGACAGAGTTCTTCTAACAGTCCCTTCAAATTTGTATTTACAAGGATACCTGAAATTGTAAACATTGATTCCCAAGGTCCTACCCTCTTATTTCACAGTGTAGGCACCACACAGTAGAACATCGGGCCTTTTGTTAGATCATTGCTTTTAAACTAGGAAAAAAAATATAACACATAAGATACTTACCATTTTACTTTATCATAGTTCTCCTGTCTGTAGTCACCTTGCTGAATCATCTGCTTGGTATCAGCCAGTTCCAGTGTCAAATGCTGGCACCTGACCTCAAGCTCTGACCGACTCCTCCTCTCCTCTTCGTAGCTCTAGAAGGCAAGACATTTTGAGCTGATCACATTGGGAAATGATCACAGCTACACTGATATTTACTTCAAGCAATCATTGACTAAGTTCTGTGAAGACCTCTTATGAATATTCAAGTATTTTCATTTGTCTCAGTATTTGAAAGTCTAGCACACAAAGTAACCAGCTATATTGATACTCAACTTATTTTTATCTTATTCTAAATATTTGATTACTGTACCTATTTCTTCTAACACATCTGTCTATTAGCATGACTTCCAAGACCAGTAACTCATCTACACAGCCAGTGGCCTACAAACCTCTAGGAAGAGCACAAAAGTCACATCACTTTTACAACACCCTCAGACAAGTTTCTTTGTGATGACTTTTTTTTTTTTTTTTTAAATTGACAAGCAAGAGGATTGGTCATTCAGAAAGTTTGGCAACTTCAGTCATTATACAAAAAATTCTAGCCAGTTACTCCCAACTTGTATCTGGTAACTTTGGTGGAGGAAGTAGAAAAAAAAAGTGCTCATTTAATGGTCTATGAGCATTAATTTTCATTTTCCTCTTCTTCTTCCTCATGTACTTTGAGAGACTACTATGGGAACTACAAAAAGGGACCAAAGCAAGAGAACACACAGGAAGCACCTGTCTTTTAAAACACCAGTTATTCCTTTAGAGAATAAATAGATTTCCTAATCATCATATTCTTCCCTCCCACCCTCCACAGGAACAGAAGACTTTTGTACCTTGATCCCCGACCTCGACTCCATTTTTCAGATTTTTCTACAAAGAAGGTACTCCTTTTCACAAACTTATGTTAGTTGCTTGTCCTAAAAGCTGTACCACTTAGAAATTTCTTCACAAAAACAACAACAAAAAATAATGCTCATCCACGTACACTAGGAAAAAGTAATGGACATCAAAAAGAGTTGCTTATTACAAATTTGAGAATAACCCATGAGAATCTAGATTTTTTTTTTTTTTTCCACATTTGGTTTCTCAATATTACTAAGTTTTGGGGTTTTTCTGCTATGGTTGACACATGACAAACTCAATAATGGATGCTGGATAAACAATAGCCCCATCTGTTTATACTGAACGGACATCACCGGGTTATTCAAAGGTGAACACGGAACCCGAATGACTGCCCTACGATGTGAACACTGAACTATCTAGCCACCGCAAATCATTTTGCAGTGAGAGACGCTGTATGAGTGCCTGTTTTTACAAAAGGAATCAAAAGCTATGCTGTATGTAGTTTAAGAGAGGACAATAATTGTGCCTAGCTAGTTTTCAACAGACAAGACAAGTTTAGAACAGCAGCATATATAGAGAGGATAACTCCTAAGTGAACACAAAGATAATATTCTAGAATAGGAATGGAAAGACGCAAATGAACACTCTGATCAAACTCACAGGCACCATAAACTGAACGACTGACAGAACGCCTTCTGGAAAAAAAAACACACCTAAATACTTCTAAGACACAATACAAAAGCTCCTTAAGCACTGAACATGCTGTAACTGTTCTGTTGATAAGAATTGTTTTGCTTATCTTTCACAAATCTAGTCATTTTCACATTCACTGACATCCCTTTAGATCACAATCACAAAATCACAACACTGAGAAAGTTTTCATGAGATTTTGGATAGTATATAACTACTAACACATCAACTAAAGACACAACTGTTATTCACCCTAACATGCTAGTATAGTAAGACTTATTTTTATCCTTACCCTAATTAATGGATATACATTAGGCAAATTAAGACTGTAGAACACTTTCTTCAAACACCAATTAACATGCAACCATTTATAAAGATGGCATTATTACAATGGTAAAGCCTCTGTCAGATGTTTTTAAAAGCTGTCGTCTGCAGTTTAGCAGGACTTTCAAACATGTAACATACAGGTGCAAGTGCCCTGTTATACAGTGCAAACATGACTCTTCTTGCAATAGGAAGTGGTGATAAGGACACTTAATTTTCAAGTGCAAATGGAGAGATTTAGTTTGGATACAATTCCTCTGTGGATAACCTGTGCCATTCTGCTGCTAATACCATGCAGGAATACATATGCCCTTCAAAGAGCAGGCATATGCTCTACAAAAAGCTCCTACGGTATTACACATTTAGCAGCTAGAAGACAACTACCAAAAGTACAAAACTAAATTGGTTCATCTCTGCACAAATTTGTCATAAACGGCTCTAAAGCACCAATTTACAGAACAGTTAATTAACTACAAGATTAGTTCACTCCAACGCCCAAGCCTTAATCTAGGTTTTGAATTTAACAAATCAGTTGTTAATGTCGTGTAACAATAAGCTAACTCCAAGGAAGGGAAGCTAAATTCTACTTTTCAAAAGTCCTACAGAGACATATCTAAAGTATGAAACTGTTAAACAGATAAACAAAGAAATGACATTTGCTTTGGTTTGTTTGGGTTTGTTTTTTTTTTGTTTTTTTTTTTTAGAGATTTACTATAATTCTTGATGAAATACTAACTACTACACAGGCCACTGTTTTTCAACTACCTATTCTTTTAAGCATTAAAATTGTATTTTAATCACAGGGTGAAATGTGACAAGGCAAGCCTATAAGCAGTCTATATGCTAGCATACAAAAAAAAGCACACCTAGATGGTATGCGCATGTCCAGAGAGCGGATACACAAGCTTCTGGACTTCTGTAGCAATACATCTTAAAGACATACAGTCAAGCTACCAGTACTTAGGAAGAATAAGCCTTGCTTTGTGCGTGATAAAGTTAATTTTGTTTATAACAATGTCCATTTACCCTGAACTGATTTTAAGATCTCTGCAATGGAACAGCTTTATCTTTTAATTTATCTTCAAGAGATAGCCTGGACATCTTGAAGAACAGCTTTGTCCCGATGAAGCAAATAGGAGGTTTTTAAAAGGATCAAGATATGGAGCTCTTTCAAGAACACGAATGAGGTCTTGGATAACTTAAGTAAGCCCACAAACCTTAAAAAACTTAAAGGACAAACAATACTTCCCCACATGGAACGTGACTGCAATGATCCTACCAACAACGCATGGCTTTTCTTCAGCTTCTTGCTAACCTTTGCTATTGCAGAGTAGCAACTCAGACAGACAAGATGGTTAAAACAAATAAGCTTGTCCTGTGAGAGACAAGTAGGCAAACGTTGCCTCAAAAAATTGTTAACAGAGATGTCCAAGAGATCCAGTATCAACCAGTACAGGTGGTTTCTACAGAGCATCTCCATCTGGAATGAATAGCAGCTTATAGCAGTCACTGAAGTGAAAACGTATCTAAATCTGAAGTACAAAAACTGGGTGACATACTTTCTGAACAAAGTTAGTGACACAATACACAGTAGAGATTAGCTGATCTTCCAAAAAAGCTTTGAGGATAAGAAGATAAACAACAGAAATGGCTGATTCATCTTTTCCCTGCAATCAAACAGAAGTAGCATGACTTCTTCACACTGTCTATAGATAAGCCTGTGGAAGAAAGTGATCCTGCGACTTCATCTCTGAAGGATCACTTACAAAAGCCAGCTCTTCAGTTCATATTCTAAGGCAATGTAAAGCAACTATACTATTGTGATGTGAAAACCAATTCCCTCAAGTTATTTGGCTGAGGTGCTGCTACTTACTAAAGATAACATTTTGCTTCGATCTATTTACATAATATGCATTCAAGAAATATTGGTTAATATATTATTTATTTGAACACAACTGCCCAAACATCAGGAAGATGTTATACATAACTGGATGAGTGAGACACCTCTCCTAGTATGTTGATACGAGTTTGGTAATCTGCCAAGGACTGTAGATGATGTGCTATCTGCTGCTAAAAACTATAAACAAAAATGTCGAGCTACTTCCAAAATAGGGAAGTTCTGTAAAAAAAAAGGTGAGAAAGGAAAGCTTTGGTAAAAGTGTCTCTATTGCAAGAGGAAGTGTGGGGAATAAAAAGCTCTTTCTCTCTGTATCTGAGCTGACTAGAAACTTCAGTGAAATATTCTCAGGTGAAAAGGACCCTTGAGATCACTGGATCAGAGACCAGAATTAAGACATCTGGTACTTCCTAACAACAACTAGCAGTCTACACAAGCCACAGCTACATATCAGAAGAGAAAGAAAGACACTGGATAGAAAAGGGAACTTTAAGTTTTCTTGAGCCTTGGAAATGTTAAACTGCTGCCCCAGCTAATAACTATTGGTAGGATATTTTTCTTTGCAGTTTTTTTTCCTGAACACTAAAAGCATTAAAAATAATGAAGGAAAGAAGTCACATGTCTCTCCTAAGACTGAGGCCTCATCTGTCCTTTCTAGAGAGAGACATGAAGACCAAGTAATCAAAGCACTGCTTGAAAGAATTGGTGTCAGAGGTCTGGGGCAGGGTTCTAGAGTGCAGTCTTTAATTATTGATGTGCAAACTTCAGAAGTCTTAGGGAACGCAGTCCTTCTGGCATAGCAACAATAGCCTCAATTCTACAACATCCAGATACATCTAGTGCCAGTTGATCCTTTGAGTGCAATAGCTTAGTTCAGTCTTTGAAGACTATAGAAACATTTTTCCTCCAGCTGGAAACATTATCACAGAGAAAATTGTTAGTTATATCTAGCAAAACCTGACAGCTACTAATCTCAACTGAGAAATGACATCTTAGAAGAGATCTTTGTCCTACATACATCCAGCTTTGTCTTTAGGCTAACCATAGCTTTTAGATAACTTTTTTGCTATAAATTCGATTGCAAGTCCTGAAGGCAACAGAAAAAAATAACTGAAGAAAGGAAGCCCTGATAAAACTGTATCAACACTGAATTCCAGGAAAACATTGCCAAGAAACTCATAGCCAGGAGAAGAAAGCAATACTTAATCTTCTAGAGCTACAAAGAAAAAGCAGGATTTCCTCCTCAGACTCTCTGCTAGCCTTGAGCACAACACGCAAACAGTAAATTACATCTGTTGGAGGGAAGGTTCTATCTAACCACTGTGGAAGCAAATAACTCTGAAAATAGTACATGGATGTTCAGCATGAGAACACACATATCAGAAGCTGATTTTGTTTCTGGGAAACTCCTGGTAATATAACACCATAGCTGGACTTTCTTCTCTATCTGTACCTCCAAAGGTGGTGGCATCAACGTTATTTGTACTTGAAGTACTGAGCGCTGTAAAAGGAGGACTGAAATGAATCCCTACTATAATCAATCAGCACTGAAGCAAAAGAACATCGCTTGTACTGGTTTTAGTGCCTCCCCCCAGTCTGTTCCTGCTGTACCTGGAGTCAGAGACACCCCACTGATCTAAATCATGGAAGCAACAACTGGGTACAGAGAGCCATTAACTTAGCAGAAGCACTGCAGAACCACTTGTACTGACCACTTTAAAAGCACAAAGTGGCGACAAAGATCTTTTGACATCGGCTGCATTTATCAGATTATGTTCCAGTGCTAGAAATCAGCCTTCACACACTGTTCACTGCTACTAGTTGTCAGAAGCAGCTCCCCACCTACTGGGTCTGTGTTACAGATCCAGCAGACTTTGATTAAGTGCTAACTCAGAGTAGCTACAGACAAGAGAACTTGGTTACAAAGTTACAGAGTTTTAGCCATTTCACTCCACAGCATACTAAGAAGTGCTAACAGAGATACACACTTGGGACCTTCTGCCCCTTCTGAACAAGCAAAATATACTTTCATATACGCAGAGCACAAATAAAGGTGACAAATATTTGAAAGATGTCTTTCATGCCCTGAAGTCAGAAATAACATTATTACAAATTAATTAACAAATTCCGTAAAGAACATACAAATTTGTCAAGTCTTAGAAAATTACTTTTTACAAGGCTACCACCACCATTTAATTTTTACAGAACCCAACTTCCTGGCTGGTACAGCTGGATGCTTACAAACAGGGTTGTCTGACAGGCCACAATACCTGGCTGCTGCATTCACTTTTGTATTGGGCTAGGTCTGTTGTCACAACAAAGTTTTGTTTGGTTTTAGTTTGGTAGGGATTTTTTTCCTCTCCTAACAAAACAGAAAAAAAAAAAAAAAAGGAGGCAGCATGTAGCAAAACAAAGATTTGCTGCATTTGAAGACCTGGTTTGATACAACCAACACTGAGCTGTATGGGCTCATCCTAACTGTGTTCAGAGAACAGAACGGGGCTGCTTTGCTCTCTCACAAAACAGTGTATAAAGGCTCGTAAGCAGGGGGAAAAAAAAAAATCAAAGTGCCTTATGTTCACACTGAACCAAGAACAGAAAAAACAGAACTCCTTTCCTATGAACAAATTAGAGTACTACAGCCATCCTGTCACAAAATAACATAACTGATGCTAGGCAATAGTTGTCTTATAATTCATTTTACATTCAATTTTCCTAGAGTTGGTTTACCAAATTACACGTCTGGATTTTTCTTTAAACTTTTTCAATTTTTTGCTGGCTAGACAGACTTTCCCATATCTAGTTGTATCATATTTCTCCCGACTATTTCTGGGTGAACATCTACACGTGTAAAAATTACTCAAACCCAGTCTGTCAGCCATGACCAACCAGTAAAGCCAGCAAAATCCTCCTTCCCCACCCATTAGTAGTTAGTAGAAAGATTTGGGCTAAGCATATATTTTAGTTCCTTTCCATGTTCCACAAAGAGGAAAAGAAACATGTTGAAACTCATTAGGAAGAGCCTTAATTACCTGCAATAACAGAAAAAAAGAAAGCTTATTGTAGGAAATGGTTTATTCTCACAGAAAGAAAAATGAAAAAAACAAACAAAAGATGGTCTTAACTTCAGTGATCATTATGCTTCAAGTGTCTGTATTAGTAGTTTCTTAAAGAAGTTTTAAACCCAGAACAGACACTTGATGGATAAAATACATAGAGAACAGAAATACTGCAACCATTGGAGAAAACTTAAAATTTAAGAAAAATTGGATGGGAAAACAGAGGAAGGATTTGAAGAGTGTAAGTTATTCAGTTATACAGGCAAGAAACTTCAGTAATTACTTCCACATAACTGGAAATAAAGAGCAATTGGAATACCACAAAAATGGTAAAAGTAGAGTATAAGTGCTGAAGTAAGACTGAATGAAACTGTGCTTTATTTCCTACTGATAAATTTCCTTGCAATAAAGCCAAACCCTATCAAAAGAGCTCAAATAAGTAAGTTACCCCAACAGTACACCTTGAAAACAGTTCTTCATAAACTGCAAGAGATGCATATCAAGTCACTAGGTCAGATCTGAACTTGCCAGAAGCAAAATAGAGATTCTCAAGTCTCTCCATAAATAAAATACCTCCTATCAGGTCACATTTCATTAAATAGCCAAAATACATCATCTCTATGCATAATACAGGGTGAAGACTTGGATTTATTTGTTTGGGGTTTTTTTGTGTTTTTTTGTTTGTTTGTTTGTGGTTGGAGGTTTTTTTGTGCATACAGAAGAACTGTAGCAAGTGATCTTATGTGCACCCCTAGAATCTTAAGGAGTAATTTTTATTAACAACGGTCAGCCTTTTTTTCCCCTGTGACACTGCAATATCTCGATCTCTCTTTTTTTTTTTTAAATAAAGTATTCATTCTCACTAATTTCATTGTAAGCATGGCTATGCAAACAGGGTATAAGCATTCAAAGAAGCACCTCAGTTTAACACAGGCAACATTCTAGTGCTCTCAGAATCAAAAGAAAAGCACAGTAAACTTCAAACTGAATAAATCAGTGAGAAAGGTGAATACTGACACCATGTGGTCTAACAAGAAAAAAATTAGAAGTTTCCCTATTAAAGAAAGGTCAATGTACCAAGAAAATTGTTTCTACCACTACTTTAATTATTGTTATATACTATCCTGTTAAAATGCTGCAGCAAAAAATAACACAGATGTCAGTCAAATCACAGAAGGCTAAAATCCTCCTATAGAACTGTATTAAATCAGAGCACACTAAATGCACAATGAAGGAAAATGCTCATGTAAATCAGTTAACAGGGTTAATCTCAATTATGACCAGAGATGACATAAAATAATATTGAAGCACATAAATGCACAAACTCGACTACTTTTTCTAATTCATTCAAAAAGAGAAATTAAAATAATATGAATTTCACAAGATAATCCTGTATAATTAGTATCCCTCTACACCTGATTATTCCAGAAGTAAGTATCAAAGAACAAGAGGTGGTAATTAAAGAATAATTTCAGAAATAGTAAAACAAGAGTGGCATTTAAGTCCCTGCTAGCCATGACTTGGATAGATATAGTCAGGGTACCTAAAACTGTTATATCACATCTCCAGACTTATGTGGAACTAAGCTAAAATACAAACCATCCTAGCTGTGTACATACTAATAATACTATAAATATTCATAAATACCTTAAACAATTCTCCTTATACTGTTTACACTCCTTTACTCTTTGAAAATAAAATTTTATATATCTAGATAATTTGTTTCTCTACTTCTGGCATTTATACCTTACTTGAAATCAAATTATCTTTTTCTTTAGTATAGAAATAAATGGGAAAACTGAAATAAAAAGTTGAAAATCATCACAGAGAACATGCAGCTCCAAAGGATTCTTAAAAAATGCATTTTTATATCACTAAAACAAAAGGTGAAGCAAATTACTACCAAGGCACCACTGTCTCAAAAACTATAGACTCAACCATCATTGTGTCTCCAGCTGCTGCTGTATGGATCTTCTGTCTCACCTTGCCCACCCTGAACCTTGTCCTCAGAAAGCACAGTATAGCTGTTAAGAGTCTATCCTGAGCAGCATCATGAGTAAATCTTGCATGGCAGCTGTAAATATAAAATTATCAGCTATGCAAGGATGCATAGAGCTTATTTCTCATTTCCTTTTCTCCTTGGCCCCTCCTCCCTCCAGGAATTTTTATAGAGCAAAAAACCTTTTATATCTTTTAAGTGAATAACGATTTGGAGAATGAGTGGTTTTTTATATATATAT
>NW_008630016.1:32374-77593 GCF_000691845.1 Merops nubicus | reverse complement strand
AGGAGTCTATGATTCTATGATTCTATGTTGGTGTATACTATGTATTATATTTTATATATAGTTGCTAACTTTTCCTGAAGCTCAGACACTTAATATTTTTAGTGGTCCTGCTAGCATTGCTAGTTGGAGTATAGCTAGCAACGTTCAGGTTCTGAATATTCAGTGATAATCCCATTTCCTCATAGTTACACTGTACTAGTTCCTAAACTGCATCATAAGAAAGGAGCTATGCATGATTCTTAGAAAATGGAAACTAAAAGAATGTTTACACATTACCATATTACAAACCATTCACTCAAAAATTAAGTGTGCAATCCGTTTGTGAATTACCCTATTTAGGCCAAAAAGGCAGCTCTGCTACTGAAACACAGTTCTTTGGACCCTAGTTGGTGCTGTGATTTGGAAGTCCTTATCACTTCAGTTTTCCTTTAACCTGAAATTGCACATGATTCAACATCACTCATGGAAGTCATCTTGCTACAGAAAACTGTAACACAAATGTCTGTACCTGTACCCTGCACAGCCAGTGATGAGTAACAGGTATTTCAGAATATGATTCATCTAGTTTATTTTAGACACCTACTTCATGATGCGAAAAATCTTACCCAGTAAGCCAATCTATCTGTCCTCTAACTCTAATGGGACTCTGAGATTAAGTCAGATATAAACATCAACATATGGCCAGATTAATTCCACCCCCTCAAGTCTTCTGGCTTCTGATTTAGGTCTTTTCATCTAAGTCAGTAGCAAAACATTCATTATAAAAGTACAGGATATGGACTTAAGTAACAGATGTGCAAACCCAGGAAACAGTACCATCTTCAACTCGAGTTTTAAACCTGTCCACTACAACAAAATATTTTGCACAAAACTATACTGTTCTTTTAATTTAGCAGGTCCTTTTTGATTTTGTTTCTTTTCATCTTTTTTTTCCCAACCTGATGTTTTAGCTGTAGATGTTTCCAGGTATTGGTGTCAGCTGCTCATCACTTTTTGAAAACCAAGCCACTTAGTAATGAGTCTAAATATAGATTAAAACCATTTTGGCCTCAAGAACATATGGTTTCAGCTTTTTGAAGTGAAGAATTGTCAGGGTAAAACACAAATTATTCTCTAGGCTTGAGAACACAGAAATCATAGGAAAACTTTCATTAGTTAGTCATATACTATTAATAAAAAAGGTCATATATAGCATTACCTTATATTTTAGGGTTATCTTAAATTATTCTACTTTTGCAAAAACTATCCATTATATTTCTGCCAAACAGATAAGCAAACATGTAATTATTGTAATATTCTTGTCTCTCTCTCAGGAAACCATGACCACAACCATAGTAATTGGAAATATGTGGTTTTAGATTCTGTTTGCCCCTGAAAAGTCAGGGGAGAGGGGAAGACAGCACAGTAATAATATTCTATACAACGTCTTTGGGAAAATTCAGATTTCCTAAGGCTTCTGTCTTGGTGAAAAAGACTCCATGAAATGACCCAAGCAGTAAACAAAAACTCAGATCTCTTGATGACGTGTGAGTTGAAGTGCTCTCTGGTACCTCCTTTAAATGTTAGAAATGCCACTTTCTGTTTAAAGGGACAATTGGAGGACAATAGTTATTTTCTCTTTACTAGGTTATGTCTACCAGCAGATCAATTTGAAAATTAAAAAAAAAAAATAAAGCCATTTATTTATTATGTGTTTTTCTTTATTTGTGCTCTGATTTCATCTTATTTGCAGCAATGAAGGTGATTTTCTTTTTTCTTAACCCAACATGCTTGAGAATATGGCTTTTCACAAGCTCTCCATACCAAATAATCTTTTGAGAATCTGAAATTCAGTCTGTGGTGTGAAATCTCATTAATCTTAGGGTAGTTTCTTTATTACTAGCATTAGCATTAATTTTATTAGTATTATTTTCATATCATTCATTTTAAAGAAATATTGCCTTTTTGAAAGCTAATGGAGAACACTTACAAAAAGATGCATAGGGAATAAGAAAAAAAAAAAAAAAAAACAACACTGGAATATGTTAAATTCTTTCTGTCCCCCCCCACCCCTTCTCTATAACATTTTGTCAAGGACAAGAATTACATGAAGTGCTCTCAGACTCTGGACTCAAAAATTTGCTAAGCTTCTTTGTAAGAGGTGTAAAAGTTAAGATGGGACCTAGATTTGTTTATTTGTTGTGTGTGAGGTGTAACTTTTTTTTTTCCCATGCTATTCTCACACACTAATGATGTGTGAGGGGTTATGGGATCATAAAAATAATCATGAAGGAGCTGGCCAACATGTTATGCATACACTCATTTAAAATATGACTGTTTGCCTGGCCAAAAAAGCCTTCCCAATGCTCTTTTCTACCTTACTGAAGCGAAAACAAAAGAAAAAAGAAAAAAAAAAAAAAACAACATAGTCAAGCCCAAAATATCCAACACTATTAATTTCAATGTATTAATAATTTTAACAAATATTATTTCTACTATGTTTCCCCATATTAACTCAGTACTCTTAATATACTAATAGAAGTGTCTGATCAAATGAATCCAGTTTGGGAAGATAAACTTCTCTTCATTGTTGCACAAACAGTTGTTTGAGACAAAGGCATCTTTGAAAAGAAATAAATACAGCCATTCTTTTTCTGTAAATGTGAGTGTGATGGTTGCCAAAAGTGTCTGCAAGTATCCATTCTGGCTTTCAGATAGATGTCTTCTTGGCAGCAAAGTTTACGTAACATACAATGTGAACTGTCTTCACTTATTTCCATGCAAAGTCAGACAGCTTCATTTTAACACATTTCATTAACAGTTTAAGATAAAGTGGGTGACTGCAAACTGAGGCAGATGGCAAATACAAGCAGTTTGTTCTGCTGGCCCTGGTATGTAGGAAATAACCTCCAATTGCAGTTTGAATGGATAACTGAGTTTGCAGCTTCCCTAACTACTCCATGAAGGTTTGCAATGATTTCTGTTTATCTACACCATGATGGAAGCAATACACAGTTTAATGGCTCAGGCTCCGCTGCCTTTTTTTGGTTTAGGACCCACACCATGACCATCTTTGTTTTACAATTAAGGGGCAGTGTAAACATCATCTTGCTTTTACAGACACAAAAAGCACAACATAAGATGTATGTAACAGTCTACATTTCCATTGTTTTAATTAAGAAAGTCACAAAATTAATTTTTTGGATATATTTTTCAGCCTCTTTCAATTTGCATAGTAATGCACTTGACAACTTTAGGACAAGAAGGAAGCTGAGAGCATAATTTTGCACACTGATAGCCTCTGGGTTGTACTAAAAGCAGACAGATAAACACACAACTAGAACATGGGGCTGGATTCATCCACAAGACTTCTTTCACTGACTGCCAGTGTTTAACAGATTTCCCTTTTAACAACATGTAAATTAAGTGTTTTTCTCAAAGCCAAAACGGTGCTCCATGAAAGCAAATAAACTCCCTAAACCCAGTAAAAAATAGGTAATTACCTTTCTAACAGTTAATATTTTCCATCGTCTGGCTCCTATCCAGTAAATGTGGTCTAGCAGACAGATCGTCTCCTGCTATCTGTATAGCCCTGTGTCTAATAACTGAGTCCTCCCAAGCCAGCATGGCTATTTATCATTTACTTTTTAATCACTTTCCATCTATTCAGTAACTGAAAGGAATCTTTTTATTCCCAAATGCAGCTTTACATCCTGTGATAATACTTTCATGGACACATTTTAAGCAGCAGACACTGAATGTTTCAGAGTTAGCTTTTTATGTAAGATCTCAGGGTGACCAGATATGGAACAGGTGGGGTACATGCACATGAAGAAGGTATAATCCATTGAAGGGTTGGGAATTCTGAAGAGAGAGTACCCTGTTAAGTTCTATCAGCACAACATGCACTTACTGATGGAGAAAGACTGGTTTGCTTTTTAAATACTGGAAGCCTTGAGGTTTAGCTATGGAAAGTACTATCTGTGTTAGTTGACTCCTGAATTAAACTGGATTTCAGGAGGAATGGTGAAAGGAAAAGAATCAGTTGTTTCTCTATTTGTCTGCAATTTGCAATTTTTTTAAAAAAAATATTATCTTGGCATCTTCACCATTGCGTAGTGTTATAAAGATAATAGTTGTTTTGTGTCAGCTTTTATAATATTGCTATTTATCTCATTTTGTACAAAAATAGATTCAGTTTAAAATAGAAGTTGTGCTTCCTTAGCCTGAAACTACATATAAACAAACCTGTAACTCAACAGGCTAGGTCTCTTTATCCTGGAAACAAGATATGACAGAGGTCCATAAAGTTATGAATGGCACAGATAAAATGATTAGGAAATTACCTCCTCACAATATAAGCAGCAGTCTATCTAAAGTGAATTTATCAATGGCAGGTTCAAAATTCAGAAAGAGGTAGTTTTGCACATCTGCTTAAACTACAGAACACATTGTCAGGATGTTGTGGATACCAAATGCCTACATGAGTTCAAAAAGAGATTATACCAGTTCATGAAAGGAAATCCCTCAAAGGCTATTAAATACAAAAATATGGCCTGTGGCTCAGCAATTCAATGAGCCACAGATTGCTGGAAGCTAAGAGGGAATATGCTGGGGTTTTATTGCCATATGTTTGCCCTGCTCTTATTCTCTTCCCTAGGTATCTGTTAATAGCCCTAACTGGATATAGGGTATTTTGTAGGATAACCTCTGATCTGGACCCATGTTGGCAATTCTGTGTTCAAAAGTATCTACATAAGTATAATACAATACAAATTCAAAGAAGATATCAATCTTTTACCTATTTATCCTTGCACAAAACTGGAGAAAAGCATGTGGCAACTGCAAGGCCACACTGTTCGGTTAGAGATCAAATTTGGTATTGCTAAGAGCTTACTAAAAACTTATATAATCAATTAAGAACACTATGCTTTATGAAATTTAATTCACAGCAATACTGTAATACAGAGCTTCCTTTAATCTCAAAAGTTCAGCTTTCTTTATACCTAACCATAGCATGCGACATGAGCATAGTTTGAGACACTGAGCTCCCTTAGAAGACTTAGCTTTCATAACTCCACTGGTTCATATTTCCAGCAGCATATATCTCCTGCACTGTGTCAACCACATGGTCAGCCAGCAGAAATTAACTACAAGTTGATCTATGCAGTTCAGAGATCAGGATTTTCATAAATTTTTCTTGGCTGCCAACACAGTGCCCACAGCAGAATCTATGGACTGACTAGAGTCCAAGTGCATTACACTAGACCCCGTATTTGCATCAGCTCCAAGAATCTTTTACTTGACAAGCTACAAACAACATAGTACAAAGTGACAGGTTTGTTTTTTTCTTTTTATTGCCTTCAAAACCTGAATAATTTTTTGAATGATGGACAGTTAACAAAAAAAATTATTGAATTCTTGATGTTTTAGGTTTGTTTTCCCCAAACCACAATTTCATGTATATACAAGTTACAAACATTCCACACGAATGTAATCACTCTATGGTAAAATTCTCCTTACAATTAGATGTAACTGTACACTATAAACACCTATTACTTCTGTAACAGATTTTCACTTGCTATTATTTATTGTATATTCTTTGATGGAAGAACTATTTGCTGCAGAATTTCAGTATAGTACAGTAGATGGCTTGGCAAATATCTTAGAGAGGTAAAAATTCATGCACGTTTCTTTGATTTCTGTTTCTCTTGTAGATATGACTATGAAGATAAGAGTATCAAACTAGCATTACTGATCACATGTCTTTATCTAAGGAGAAATTAAACTTTGTTTTTGTCAAGTATTTTCTGCCACTGGAAGACAACAGTTCTATGGTCGGATTTTAACCAGGAAGTGGTGCATTAAGCATCATGTTTAATGTGCCTGAAGTCTAAGAGCCCAAGAAATCCTTGTTTTCCCCAAGAGCTACTTCTAAATCTTGCTCTGTTTTAAAAAAAAGCTCCACTTGTCTAAGTGGGTCAATATTAAATTAATCTAGTTAAAAGCAGTGCACTCTCCTTTTAGACTGCTTTAACACTTCCTTAAACTCAGTAAATTCCCAGAAAAAAATAACTGCTTTAAACAAGGTTTAAGCTAACTTAAGTGCATGTAGCCAGACAAATGTGAAATCAATTGCAATAAACCAATGCAATTCGTGAAATAAAGGCAAGAGTATTATGCCTTATGTAAGAGATGTTCACCTTCTGACAGATAGCAAAAATGGTTTTGCACTTTCTCAGGTGAAAAAAAGAAATATATAAATTAAGCCATAAAATATATGATGATGTGTACTATTAATGAATTTTATTATTAGAACATGGTGCATATATCTTCATTCATGATGGCCCCATCTCTGAATGTCTTCCTTTCTGTGCTCTCTGACATAATTTTTAGGAGTCTGTCTGATAGCTTTCCCACATTTAATGGGAATTCTGTTTACAATAAATCATGCAATAACTGCAGGGAAAAGAGATTGGTGTAAAATATGTAAAGCAATAGTGAGGAAGAAGAATAGATACATCTCAGGCATTATTCCCAGCTGATAGTCTGTGTTTCATTCCACATACAGGTAGTAGTGACTATTAACTGCAAAATTCATCACAGTCCCTTCTTTCTTTCCCTGACATTATCTGCCAAAATGAAACTTCTGAGCATGATGACTAGTTAGGGAACCTACCTTTGATGGGTTGGAGTTGCCAGGGAATATCAGAATATTACATAAACTTGATCCATGAAATGGCCCTTGGGGTATTCCAAAAGAACTACTCAAGATACACCAATTTCAAAAGATGAGACAGCTTTCTCTGAATTCACTGTTCACAATATTGTTTTCAGGCTATTCATCTGTCCCCCTCTTGGGTCTTACTTCAGAAATGCTGAAGAGTTTGAGATTCATTTTACTTTTGAAATGGTTTGCTTTTAAATTACTGAGAAAACTACAAATTAAACTGAGAATAGTCCTTGTCCTCTCCCAGGCTTTACAATGGGTTCCACAACAAAGAAAGCCAAGCAAACAAAGGAGCAAAAAAAGCAAATAACAGTTCCTCTCCAAAATATAGCCGCTAATGATCCTATAACAAAGGACATATATTTGCTTCAAAAGCAGCCCCCACTGTGTAGATTGCATTTTGCAGCATTAGATCAAATGTTGCCTCCTCTCTTTCTCAAAGTTATGTTATGAGATCATAGGCAATCTTCAGTGACAGGAATGAGACAACGCTATAAAATCGAGTGAATACTGTACATAATATATATTTTGAGTTCTTTCTGATTTGCGTTTTCTGAAGTATACATAAGAAAATTGACCTACTGAAATTTCTTATGGTTTTATTATTATATGCTATTAATAAGGAAGAGTTGCAAGGTAAATCCTATTCTTAACTCTGTCATTGCAGAAATACACCTTCTATTTTTTCCAGTAGCAAAACATCTATGCTCAATAGACATTAGTAACAAAATTTTAAAAATTTTTGATCAAAATTAGAACAAAATATGGAGACTATAAGTAGAAACAAAAAATTGCCAGTCTTATGAGAGGGAAAATGTCTTATCTATAAGACCTTGTATTGTGGTTTGAGGATTGGGGACTAGATGGGCAACATCAAGGACCCTGGAGAGTCCCAGGGGGAAGCAGTTATCCCCTGTCCTTCTTCACCACTCTTTAAAAGAGGCAGGAGGTGGGTGCTCCATGTTGATAGAGCACAGCGGGGCTGCATCCATGTGGTGCCAAGAGATCCTGCGCCAGCCGAGATCAGGTTTTGTGTATTTTGTGTTTACTTTGTTTTTCCCCCATCTTTGTATATACATCTACCTCCCTTCTTGCTTTCTGTTCCCTGTCAAACAATATACTTTATTTTTATTAACTTTGAATTGGTGCAGAGTCTTTCTTACTCCTGACTTCCCTTGTTTCTCTCTCCATCTGGAGAAAACTAAGGGATAGGGAGGGTGAGCACAAATTCTGCTCCACGGGGTCCTGCGGGCATGGGGTCATGAGCAAAAGAGATTTTACATTGAAAAAACTTGGAAGTTAAGAAAATGCCTTTACTGGAGATAATAACGTATTTCATTTTTTCACAGTTCTTTTATAATTTTCTGGCTCGCCTAGTGTCTTGCCACGTGCGCTGGATGGCCATGGATGCTGGGGGGATTTGGATCAAGCTATTGTCCATGCTTTTTGGAAGGTATGTTATGACTAGGAGCGGGATCGGTAACTATCAGAATGCCTCTGTGCTTGCCATGGGTAAGTATCACCTCCCTGAGCTGCAAGGCCACGGGTGTGGATGGTACTTGATAATGCATAGACATGCTTGAATGTGGTTTTGATATTGTCCACTGCAGGCTGGGGGATTAGAACTTTGTACCGCAAGCACGCCGCTTCGGCTGCGGCCCTGCCGGCTCCGGCTGCACCCCCCTCTGCTGCTTCAAAACACCCTCTGGGGGTGGGGCTGGAGACAAAGGAGGGCCAGCCCCAGGCAGAACCCTGTCTGTCACCGTGGTGACAAGGCGGAGGAAGCACAGGAACCCGTCTGACGGGTTGGTGGGGGTGGAAACTTGAGAGCAAGAACAGAGGAAGATCCCAGCAAAGAACCCGATGGATCTGAGACAGAACCAGCTGGTGGCTGTGACTCAGAAACGGAAGTGATAACAAATGTGATGCCTAGAAAACAGTTAAGGCATGTAAGAAGGGACTAAGGCCCTGGTGAAGGGGAATCCTTGATGAGCTGGCTGCTGAGGTGCTGGGACACTGGAGCTGATGGCATAGAGCTTAACCACAGGGAGGCCAAGCAGCTGGGGTAACTGGCCAGAGATGGGGGCATTGATAAACACATTGCAAAAACAGAAGGCACCCACAACCTCTGGGAACGGCTGCTATCAGCAATAAGATACTGATATCCTTCTAAGGAGGATCTGGTATGGCACCCAACTAAATGGCACACCATGGAACATGACATCAAACGTTTGAGAGAAATGGCTGTGCAGGAGATAATTTATGGGGATGCCCAAGCTGTTACAGACCCCGATGAGGTGCCATGCAGGAAGTCGCTCTTGAAAAAGTTTACCCAGTGTGCCACTCCTACATATGCTCAGACCTTAGGAGGAAGGATTGTGGGGGGAGAAGGTGAAGACCCCCCAGCTGTCAATGAATTTGCTAACCAGCTAAGGCAATTTGAAGACAGTGTCTCTTGTCAGGCTTGGGTCTCAGCCATAGAGAAGGTGAACGAAGACTTTAAAGGGTTGAAGGAAACAATGTCTGGTTTGAAAGAATCAAAGAGACTGGAGCACCACTTCCTGCCTCTTTTAAAGAGTGTGGAAGAGGAAGGGGGAGGAATAACTGCTTTCCCTCTGAGACGCTCCAGGGTCCTAGAAATCACCTGTCCCGCCCCCCCAGCCTCAAACCACAACACCTTGTGAATGTGTGTGGCCCATCATGATGGAGGGACAACTTGGAGGATAGAAGGACACTATAGGCTCTGAGGCTTTAACAACTCCATAATGAAGCAGATCTTCCAGAAATTTAGTACACTACTTGTTCTACTAGAATCTGACACTTCAACTTCTAATTATATTGTAGTGCATAAAAAAATTCAATGCTGGAGATTTAATAATGGACAGATGAAGACAATATGTGGGAAAGCCTTGTTAAGGCTAGTAAGAACACCACTTTTCAGTTTTGGTACAGGAAGACAGGGCATAGGATAGGATTTTTTCTGCTAGCTACTATAAAATTTACTACAGAGACAGTCCCTATACCCTCCACTCCCTGGCAGTGACTTTGAGTTTCATCACACTGATTTCAAGTATCGCAACTGAAAAAAATACTTTGAAAAATATTTTTGTTTAGGATTTTGACAATATACTATCTCCAAAATACTGCCATTCTCAGCAAGAAGTCATTGTCCTTTTCTGGATTGAGACACATTATTTGTTGTCCATACATTTTTCATTAAAAAAATGAGGTGACATATATCACCTAAATGTATAGAAGTCATGGGAACAATGAGATTTCTCCCTAGTCTCAAGACTAGTACATTAATATTTCCTCTTTTTCCTTTTTCTTTTTTTTTTTTTTTTTTTTTCTCTCCACTTCTTTTTTTCTTTCCACACTAAAGATCAGGAGCAAATAATGGTTTAAAGTTTTTCTTAATAAATGCTTATTTTTCAGTTAGCTGTTTATGTATTGTGATTTTAATTTTCTGTTTATTCTTTTCTCTTTTTTTATTTCTTTGTCTACAAACCGTGAAATATTTGCCTGGAATATTCCTGCTCTTTATGATTTGTTATTCCTGAACAGTGTTTCGACTTCAATGTTTGTTTCTTCCATCTTTTTCTTTTACCACAGTTGCCAAGCGTTACCAGAACAGTCTGAGTTGCCTAGGAGCACAAGGTACTTCCTAAGATGCATAAAGAAACCATCCTGTCCCAAATAATCCACAGACCTAAGGATCTCATCTCACACTGAAACCTGGATAGGCAGACCATAAAGGAAACAGAGTCGACTGTAGATGAAAAGGCCCACTCCTACAGAACAACTTAAGAAGCAGACGTCCTAAAGGTACAAGGGGAGCATGAAAGGTAACTGAAGGAAGGCTACAGTCCAAAGCATACATACACTTTGTCCAAGGTATCAGAAGACTACCACTTCCTTACCTTGAAAAAAAAAACCCAAAACACCTCCTAGAAAAAGAACACTAGCAAAAGAAATTCTGTCCTTGTTTCCATTACTCCCCTGTGATGGCAAGCTTCTGGCCCTTCTTTCTGGCTAATACTTCTGGCATCACCTGCAGTACTATGAAAGGAAATTTGGAGAAAATACCTCTACAGCTCAGCTAGAGTTAAGGTACCAGCTGTGCTCTTCTTACAGGGTATTATGAAAGCAAAGAATTACATCATTTTAGAGGGCCTACAAGTGCTAAATTGTACAACAGGAGTTTTATTTTTCCTGAGCAGCGTGCCCATTAGTCTTTAGTCCCACAAAAGCCTTATGCATTTTTCAGAATGAGGGTGTCAAAGCACAGATCTCTTCCCCAGAA
Source organism: Merops nubicus (assembly GCF_000691845.1). Classification (NCBI taxonomy): domain Eukaryota; kingdom Metazoa; phylum Chordata; class Aves; order Coraciiformes; family Meropidae; genus Merops; species Merops nubicus. The sequence continues at coordinate 66,581 of NW_008630016.1, read as the reverse complement.
CATGATTGATAAGATATGTTTGCAGTCCACAAAAACATGCCACTGAAGTGAGTACAAAGGAAAGCAGCACTGCACTGTGGAGATGATGTATTTCTATTGGAACTGTCCTTTCCGTCAAGAACATTATTAAAATAAGTAAAAGAAGAAAATCAAGCAAACATAGTAAGAAGAAATCAACTAATAAAACCCAAACAAAACCCAAACATGAAGTATGAAGACACTTCAATTAACTAGTCAGGAAAAATTACTTAAGGAATTAACTATACTCAGAACACTGAATTTGTATATGATTCCTTATTTGGAATTAGAATTATTTCTAAAAGGGCAATATTTCATGAAATAATTTCAAGTTTCTTGTCTTTTATGAGGAAGGCAGCACATAAATAGTGTTCATTAGAATAACAGTACAAAGTGGAGTATAAGGCTAGCACTTTTCAAGAGAATCTTATATATGCATTTTTGCTGCTAGATAACAAAGTTGGTCTGTGATTTCAAATCACTCTGGAATAGTAGAAGAGGAATCAGAGACAAGGGCAAGAGTTAACCTAAAAATAAAAGTAAAAATTAAAAAAAAAAATCTTTTTCCCCTTTTATTGGATTTTTAATCACAGAATCATAGAATCGTTTGGGTTGGAAAAGACCTTTAAGATCATCAAGTCCAACCATTAATATAACTCTGCCAAGTCCACTGCTAAACCATGTCCCTAAGTACTATATCTACACGACTTTTAAACGCATCCAGGGATGGTGGTTCACCCACTTCCTTGGGCAGCCTGTTCCAATGCTTTACAGCCCTTTCAGTGAAGAAGTTTCTCCTAATATCCAACCTAAACCTCCCCTGGCACATCTCGAGGCTATTTCTTGTCCTATCACTTGTTACTTGGGAGAAGAGACTGGCACCCACCTCTCTAAAACCTCCCTTCAGGTAGCTGTAGAGAGTGCTAAGGTCTCCCCTGAGCCTCCTCTTCTCCAGGCTAAACAAACCCCGTTCCCTCAGCTGCTCCTCAGAAGACTTGAGCACTTGGTACTTCACCAGCTTTGTTGCCCTTCTCCAGACCTCCGCCAGCACCTCAATGTCTTTCTTCAATGTCTTTCTTACATTGAGGTGCCCAAAACTCAACACGGTAGTAGAAGTGTGACATCACCGGTGCCAAGTATAGGGGGACAATCACTTTCCTGAGTGAAGATGACTATTGGAATATTGGAGCAATGAACCTTAAAAAAAAATTACACTATCTGGGAAAAATGACTCATAGAGAAGATCATAAACCTATTTTTCAACCATCTCCTTTTCAGTGCTCTAAGACTGAGACTGAAAGCCTAAGAGAGTTGTAAGTCTTTTCTTCCTGTCAATCCCAAACAGCATGCTTGTCTTCCTTTACCACCTGGAAATTTGTTCTAGTCACAAAAAAAAAAAAAAAAAAAAAATCTGTACATTCCTTCAGAATTGCTTGACATAAGATAATGCAGTTAGATCTTCTCCAGAACCTGGCCTACCTGATAACTGGAAGCCACCAATCAGAAAAATAGGCACTCTGCATACACAGATCAACTGCACAAGCTGCTGTTTCTAGAGCTACAATGAAATAAGGCTTTTCCCTGGACATTACCTATGACTTAAGATCCGTGGTTCATACCATCTCAACAATGAAACTAGGAGTTGCCAAGTTCTTCAGAAAACTTGTGTTGGTAAGATATTTATTTTAATTGACATGTATCTTGCATGGATTTTCCAGTCATCAAATATTCTGGGTTTTTCAACTTGGCTGTTCAATTTTAACAGAAATATGTCTCCCTCAAAAACCATATATGATCATACCAAAGGACATAAATTATTAAATCTGCAGAAAAAAATTCCAGTGATAGCTATTACACCTTCTTGATACAGGTAGAAAAACTTTTTAATTATAAAATTTCAATATTCTAAAATACATAAGTGTTATTTTCTAACAAAAGTATTATTTTACTTTCACTTGAGTTTTTTTTCCTGCAAAATATCTTAAAATTCAGTAATACAAGAAACAGCTTTTGAAAATTGCTCTACAAACTCAAACATAAAAAGATATATTAAGACATCAGTGCCTTTTTGCACTCTGAAAATTACTTAAGTTAAAGGAGAAGGAGATAGCCAGAAATTTGCACACTTTCATACAGACTAGAAGTAATCATACGTGGAACTACTCCAAAACAGCTGTCACATTTTAAATTGACACCTTGACTTCAGTGTACACAAGTCTGTAGATTTTCCTGAGTACTTGAAGCAATAGCTCCAAAACCACAGAACATTTTGTATGGTGTTGCTCTCCCACTGTGGCCCATAAAACTACCTGAATTTAGCCTTACAGTTCTGTGACTATGTCCTCAAACTGCACAAACAGAAGATTCCCACTGTTGTTTCTTTGTGCTAAACTTGTGAATAGAGAAAATAGGAGCTGTGCAACAGCACAGATTTTACTCTAATAAGAATCTAGGCTTTAGTCCACAAGAAATAAGCTTCTTGAACCCATTCTACTACTACAAGCTTTCACAGTGCAGCACACTGCTCTTGCTTCACTGACCGTCCCTGGCACAGCAGAAGTAATGTTAGAACAGCCACAATACTGTATTTATAATCCTGAAATATTGACTTAAAGCTGTGTTGCAAACTCCAGGCTACAAATGCTGCTACATAGAAAGCCTGAATTTAACTTGGAAGACCTCAGGTGAGAAAAGGAAAGGGAAGGAATGTGATAAAGCCCCTCATTCAGAAATTCAGCCTAACATTGAAATACAACAGTTCTGTATTTCTTGTAATCTTTGTCATCTTTTGTATGCCAGAAACATCCTTTTTGTGCAGCCTCTTTTTTCGCATCATTGTTTGCTGAAGAGACTCTCTCAAACTCTATGTAACTAGCTTAGAGACATCTACTAGGATAACTGAGGCTGTTTGGAATCAAAACCTGTCACAGCATCAAGGCATCAAACACACAATATGCCCACATAAAAACTCTTCTTTGATACTGTTCTGCAGAGACACAAAAACTAGCTTTAAATTAGATTACCTAGATAGTGGGAGTAACTTAGTCATATAAACTTGTTGCTCTGCAAGGGCCAGATTATAGCTCTGTGAAGAGTAATTTTAAACAATGTCTTTAATCTTGATTTGCTAAATTTTATGTATGTCAACTGCACTGTACAGTCACTCATTCAGCTATGGGGAATGTACAGCTCAAGTAAAGTGGAATTACTGTTGGAATTAACAATTTGAAAACACATTGAAATGTTATTGGGAAACACTAACTCTGTTCTTGAAATGGCATCTTTAAAAGTCAACTTTAAATGCTGCCACTGCATCACCATAAAGAAAAACAGGAGAATACCAGGGTTTATGTACATTAGTATCCACTCTATTGGTGGGTAGTCTCAGCTGTTCTTAATCTCTCTTATATAACTGCTAAAGGACATTCCACATATTCCCTAAACATAAAAAAGTCTATATGGCAAACAATTTTAAAATGAAAGTAGTTTATGTAAACATTCAACAGTATTTGAATGAACACAAAGATTCCTAACAAGAATTCAATGTTTTTCAAAAGAAACACATTTTCATACTGTAACTTATATTTAGAGAGAAACTTTTCTCCCTCAGATTGTAACATCACTCAACTACAGGTATTTCTGAAGTAGTGTGAACTCTAAAAAGAAATGCGACTGTGTGACTTTAGGGACAAGTATGGAAATAGTTCTGATAGCTGAAAATTCACACCATTTATTTATTTTGTTTAAACTGAAATCTTCTCTTACCATCGTGATTGGGATTTCCCAAAGTCCATGGCTCATCTGAGTCAAAATGAGTGTCTCCACCAATTCCTGGCCCAGGGAAATATGCATGAGCCAAAAATCCTCCTTCCCCATCAAATGGAGAACTATCTCCATGAAAACCTGATGCAAAAATGATCGTAATATCCACATCCCTCTTGCCATTTTCTAATTCAATATAAGGAATTTCTTCAAATGTTAGAGGAGTTACATTCTGCCACACATCGAAGGCACGGCGAATGGCTTTACGAGTTTCAGCATCACCTACTTTTGGAGTGACGTTCTTTATGCTGAAAGAAACAAACAAACATTGCGTTAAATTTGACAGATTGGTAAGTGACATTGCTCACATCCATTTTCTCCTCATCATTAAAAGCACTGTGCTTTCAATAAAATTTGCGAGTCTGGCATTATATTCTTTAAGAAGAGTATTTTTAAACAAGTTGGTGTGGAATTATTGTGTCAATATGTGTAGCCCCTTCTGGTAGAACACATTATATGTTAGCTAGGTTACTCTCAGCAGTACAAAAATCTTATTTTTACAATATTAAAAATGTTTTAAAATGAAAAATTCTTAACAGTGGGATAACCAGATTAATCAACCACTGGCTGTTTACCTCCTGGACCACAATTAGAATCCATCACAGCTAAAGAATGGTGTGTAATTTCTGATCAAAAGAAAAATGTTTCCAGTTAAATGAAATATTAACTACTTAGTGAGTCTATTAACAATAGCAGGGCTCCATACTGTGACCACCAACCAGCATTCACAAAGCCTTAAAAAGAGCTCTTGTGGCATTTGTAACTGCATAGATAATTCCTTATCAAAACCAAAGTATTTTGATTTCAGTACAGGCTAAAATGTCCCTTTATGATCTGATTACTTCTATAAATCTTGCAAAAACTGTAGAATTCATCACAGAAATCATTTTATAGAAGATAATTATGTGCTAATTCAGAAATACCTATTTAAAAAGAAATTTCAGTCCCCACTACTTCTTCAAATGACACACACAAGAGAAAGACAAAAAAAAAAAAAAAAATTAGTATTACCGTTCAGTTCTGTCACAGTTACTTGTAAATTACAGTGGAATCATCTTAAGAAAAAAAAACCTTCTTCATTTATTTTTATTACTTAGTTCAACAAAAGAATGGCAATAATCCATTTCAGACCTATCCAATTCCCTTAATAATTTTTACTCAATTCATATAGCCAGCAAAAATTCTGCTTGGTTTGTGTCTGTTCGGAAACTACTGCAGTCAGAGGCTTTTTGTTCATTTGACATACACTTGACTGAATGTCCATCACAAATTTCAGAAATTACATAGTCCTAACACATATGTAAGATTTAGGTAAGATCACACAGCATGGCATGTTAATGCAGAACAATAATATTTTCATTAATAAAACTGGAATGATTGTTTGGTGCATTAAATGTGCTTGTTTATACAGTACAGTAAATTTATATAAAGGGAAATAAATCCTTCAAGGCTAATTTTGTAGATTTGACTTCATATATATAATGTTTTGTTCATAGGTTCATAAAGAAAAAAAAAAGTTACTTATTTTGACTTCCACTCCAAAATATTCTTGTATTGAGTCCAATAATGCTAGTCTAACCAGAGAATTATTATTTTTTAGCTAGTATGTATGTTCCAAAGAGATGTCACAACAGATTAGAACATAGTATTGATATAGGGGAATAATAATAATAAATAAAATAATGGTTAATTTCACATATTAAGAATTTTAGAGTATAGAATAGTATAATAGAGTTTAAGAGGAAAATAAACGTCTAGCAGATGTAAAAAATTGCTTTCTCTTGCTAGCAAGGACTTATTTACAGATAGAAGGGACATTCTGACCTTATCTAACTAAAAGCAACCCTGAGAAGAACATTCAACCATGAAAAGGGCTTCCCCACCTCATCTAGAAGACAACCATAAGGAACAAGAATTAGAAAACAGGATGGCACCCGTCACAAAAACATCAATAAATCCCTTTGCCGGATGGTAAACAAGAACATGAATTAGCTCAGACTGATAAAGACTCTACAGGATTGCAAAATCATCGCATTCCAGGGAAAGGGTGAAGAGCATGCTGAGAGGAAGACTATATTCTTCCTCCCAAAGACCACTGCTCACATCCGGAAGACACCTGCCCATAATTTCTGGGAAGATCTGCACAAGCGCAAAGGACTGATAAGCTAATTAACATATGAAGCGGGGATAGGCGGGGTTAGGTGATGAATATGTATAGGCGTCACATGAATATGTATTGTTTCACTGTATAAATGTGGGAGGACTTGCCTCCTCGGGTATGCACGCTTGTGGTGGAGCGATCCCCCGTGCATCTGCGCGCAATAAACATACCTACTTTATAACTTTCGAGTTATAGAGTCTGTTTCCGTACGTCAGTATCCTGTAAGGAATCCAGTGCTTCCCTTGATCATTTGTTCCAAAGATGATTTAACCAGTCATTACACACTCGTGCCTATTCTCTTATTTGTCTGGATTGTAACTTTGTTTCTTGTTCTGCCAGTCTCTTTCACATGCCTGAGCTTTAAGAACACTTTTTTTTCCCCTGAAAAGAAGACATTTAAAAGGCATTTCTGCACTGCAAAGTCCTTATCTTTTTGTTGTCTTTTTGAAATTAGAAGTTTGAAATATTTATATCTCTTATTATAAGACATTTTCTCCAGTCTATTCAATATTTTCTGTGATTTTTATTGAACTGCTCCAATTTTGCAGTTTTATTTTAATACTCACTCTGTCAGAACTACAAAGTACTGTAGTACTGATCTCACTTTCCGAAAGAAAGTGATATGTAGGCATAGCCATACCCTGTATGATGCAAATGTCGTGTGGTTCAAATTGCTTTGTATGATGCCCTTTCTTCATAGTTATTTATTCATCAGCAATTTTATGATCAGTGTTGTGTGTTGATTTTCAGGTGATTAAAAAAAATACTGGATGCACTGGACCAACTGTAAGCCCCTGCAGAACCCCTTCCTGACAGCTCCCTCTTTTGTGAATTATTTTTTAAGAGATACTTTTTTTAGTTAACACATTCATAAACGACTCATCCTGTGCCCTTTGAGAACACACAGTATTGTACAACCAGAGTGTTATGTGGCACTAAATCAAAACACCTCACAAAGGCACATTTACACTGCCACTACCAAAAACTTGACAACAGTTAGCCTGTTGCTATGCTAAGAATACCACTTTGAAAGCTGGTGAGTTTACTCTTAGTCAGTCCTGCAGTGTGCTCTATAAAGCACAGATCACTGAAGGATTAGAGCTTCTGTTCTTTGCTGCCTATAATGAATACGGCAAATGAATCAACAAGCTTTCCTAGAAAATAGAATATCTCTAGCAAAACTGATATTTTGATGTAGGGTAAGTTCATCTGAAAGATACAGGTGGGTTTTTTTATTTATTTTTTTATATCTAGGAATATTAGCAATGGGTCAAAGTCACTTTGCAGTTACGTAAACAGAACAAAAGGAAAGTCTTATGCTTTTATATGTGATACAAGGAAATGGATAGAAACATTGAAATTTTGTACTGATGGTAAATTTATTGATTACCCGGGCTAAAAGGGTTTGACTCATTTTTTAAATCTTATCACTTCACATTTTTTTGCTTTTTCAGTGAACAGAATTAAGTCTTAGTTACTGATTACAAACGAAAAATTGAGCCATTGTGCTAGTTTCACACCCATTAAGTAGGGGTGATCTCCTATGATGGGAGACATTTTCCAGGGGATTCAGCTATTGAATTACTTTTGAAATACCATCCTACAGCTAAAGATTCATTGTTTAGAGTAAAGATTTTTCTAAGTGTAAGTTTTGTATTAAAACAGGACAGATTTCTGGCTTTCAAAACAATGTTCTGGAGAGGGAAAGTTTATACTGAAAAATGAGGTTTCTAAAATAAATTAAATCCATAGCTATTTCAATATAAGAGTATTTCCAGAAAATTATTGTCCATGATAATGTGTTTAACACAAGCCATCATTCCTGAAAGGATACATTCTGATACTGTGTGTAACACAAATGGTGAATTTGTCTAGCTGGGAACTTTGCTTAGAGTAACACACCAATATAGACATGGTGTGTTGAAATCCAAGTTATGTTGCATTTCTTTCATCATATACCCTCCAAAGGGGAAGTACAGTAAGAAGATCAATCCATACAGAGAATGTATCAACTACCAGAGATTCTAGGATTCATACCTTAAAAGTCTTCAGTTTAGACATATCACTAAAATAGCAAATGAAATCTTAAATGAGCCCTTTCCTATTAGATTTGGCCCTACATCTTAAAGCCAGCAGTCACCTGAAATAGTGGTCACAGTCACTGGTAACCAAAAAGAGGAACTGCATATCTTACACTCACAATGTCCAGATAAAAATAAAAATGTGGAGGACATGCTAACTCAGAATCACCCCTACTGCAAGGTGCAGTATAGCAAGATGAAGGTCATCACAGTAACACAATAGTATTTCCTAAGTATTCCTAACCTCTAAGTCTAGGGATTATTTCACAGAAAAGATGTCCAATAGGGGCAGAGGTCTGACACTGACCTTCATCAGATTGGCAGTGCAATCTTGTAAAGAGGATGAAGAACATACTCAAAATTCCTCCTAAAGGGAAAGTATTTTAGTAAGCAAAGATGATCTATGAGACTAAATATTTACTTTGATATTATTCTTAGATAACCACAGCCATGTATCAACTGAATATGGTATTGTGTGGTTATTACTGCTGTTTGATACAAATATGGTTTTCAACCTGATAACTGCTTTACACATTATAGCTTTTAAATCTTGCACAGGAAGAGTAGGATTTCACCAGTGACACACATTTTTCAAACTGATTTTCTGTTTCTACAGATTCCTGGAGAGTCTTGTTTTGGAGGCAATTACTCTGAAATTCTGAGTCCTACTGATTCTAGAAAAGCTTTGGGTTTTCCTTCCACTTTCCTTCCTACCCCAAAATATCATAAAAAAAAAATATCCATTTTTCAGTGACAGATTATTGGCTGCAACAGCTTCAGGAGGCTTGCAAGGCTGTCAGGATATATCTCACTCAGCTGTGTGAAATGAGTCATCTGAAATTTAAATACAGTACCTTAAGTAGCAGATATTCGCCATTAAATTTCACTATTTCCTTTTGTTCTTCCTCAGTTGTCATTAGAACATCTTATTATACTTTTCATGTAAATTGTTACAATTCTGTATATAAAATCAACCTTTCTGACCAAGCTAAAGCCAAGAAGCAGTTCAGAAAAGGCTAGAGAAAGCTCAAAATACATAAAGCTTATTAGTACTGCTTACCTTAGCAGTAATGGCCTCCACAAGAGTTGCAATAACTCAGGGACACACTTCTTCATGGCCTGTAGACTTTGATACTTCTATTCTCCACTGCATGTAATGAATACTGTTTTTAAATTGGTTCTGTGCTCATTTGTAGATATAGAGTACAAGACTAACAATATCTTACTGCCCCGTTTTGCTGATTAGACTGGATACTAGAGTGCTTTTAGAATTATTAGGTAATTATAATGATACAAGATGATATTTTATTTTTTTTAGAACTTAAATATATAAATTAATTATAAATGGGCAAAATACTTCTACAACACCATTTCTCTCAACCAACCCAAGATTTTTGTGGAGCAAAGCCACAAACTGGAAATCCCATTCTAAAGAAAGAAAGGACACAGAAGATAAAAGAGCAGGAAATTCAGCTGAGTAGGCAAAAAGGTGCAGTCAATAACCTGTTTGAAGTAAGCCAATTATATAGATATGTATTTGATATGAAACAGTTAAAATTCATTAAAACTGGTCACATTTGTATAACTTGTTGAAACTAAACAGGTAAGATAAAATTAATTAAAACAGGTCACGTTTGTATAACCTGTTGAAGCTACCTGCTCATTGCCATTCTTGTAAAACAAACCTAAACTGAACTGTAGCTTTTCTGTTTTTGTTTTTTTTTTTTTTTTTAAGTACCACGGTTACTTTTACTGAAATTAATAGATTACCTCTGGTCAAAGGAATATTTCATTTTGCACCAGCATTTCTCTAGAGATACTTTCTATCAAGTTGCTCCATTAATCTCTCACTGATGTGGATTTTCTTAGCTTCAACTTCTTTCTTTTCTCACTTTACTAACTCCTTGTAGCTATAACCTAAGAATGTTTCCAATGTAAAATGTGATCCCAGCTCATATAGCTCCTGTTTCAGCTGATTAAATCCAAGTCAGAACTATTGCTTTTGATTTTCTTGTTCTGTGACCACATTAAAACTCAACCTACTGCTGCCATGTTGGCAAGAATTTGTAATTCTCTTGCTTCTTCAGCTTCAGGAATAATATTCTCCCCGTAATTCATTAAAAGGATGTGAAAAGGGACAAAGACGAGACTTCCAAGATACAAAGCCAAGATTAGTAAAATACTTGACAGATAAATGTTATAAATTGCTACTCGTTAATTTAAAATTAATAAAATGCGACATAAACTTTTACAATTATAGGAGTTTGCTATTCAAAGATTTAATTATTTCAGGATTGCTGAAGCAGGTAAGTATTAAAGAAATGAGAACTGATATTCTACAATATTCAAATTTTACATGAAAAGGAATGACACTAAAAATATATACAGCAAAAAGTATTTCTTTTGTTAAATACATTGTGGAAAAGTATAACTAATTGGCTTAATTGATTGTTATGCAGGAACCCTCTCTCCCTGTAACAGTTATCTAGACTTCTTTTCCATTGCATAAATTCTAGAATCACTCAGTGTAATTTAATCTCTATTTATTAGGTATATTTTATATGTTCTCCATGTTTCCATTCAGAGCTTAGAAAAGCTGAGATATGTAACACTGCTAATATAGTTCTTTAAGTAGTTAACATATTTATGTATTTCTGAGTGAATGCTTGTAGAGGATGAACTTATAATGACAAGAGAATGTTTAAGAGCCTTCATAAGCCTCTAACTCTTCATACACTCTTACTACAAAAAGCTACTACCTACTGTCAGGAATCATAGCATCCCTCGCCCATTAATCTTTAAGACTTGTGGTAGTCTTAATTTATGAGAATTTCACTGTAGAAAACAAGTCATCTTTCTAGTACAAATTACTATTTTTCTAGATTTGCAGCTGTAAATCATCAGAGTTCCAAAAACCATGTAAATAGGAATGATAGGAACTCATGGGTGGGTCATTTTGAAAACATCTGTTTTCAGAGAACCCTGAAAAGTTCTTCACCATACCACTCAGAATGCTTTCCACATCTGGAGAAACAATTTGTCAACATAAATCTATATGCATTTTCTATACTACTGTGCTCTGTGATACAGAGGATATAAGAACTTCAAAATGTATTACTGACTTAAAGTGGTAGGATTCTAGAGCATATAGTTAGGTATTTCCACTTTAAGGTCTTGTAGGTCTCTGTTCTGGGTTTGACTAGGAAAAGGTTAATTTTCACAAGAAAGTGGGAGAGGGCGCAGCCAGGATAGCCAAAGAGAACTAGCCAAGGGGAAACCATAATGATGTCATTCTTAGCACATAAGCGGGGAGCTGGCTGGGGGAGGAACATGCAACATCTGGGTGGGTTGTGCGTTCCAGATGGTGAGCAGTTGCATTGAACACCACTCCTTTTACATATTATTTCATTAATACCATTGTTCTTGCTTTTGTTTCTTCTCTCTTTGTGTGTTCTGCAAAACCCTCCACTGGGTTTTACCTTTTTCTCACAATTCCTCCCATCCCACCGTGGTGGGAGGAGTCAGCAAGTGGTCAACATGTTGCTTTGTTACCAGCTGGGTCTAAACCATGATATTACTTTTTTGGCACCGAAGGTGAGACATGAGGAATTTGAAATATGGATAGTAATTGGGTGAGGTCATGGCCAAAACATGGACCAGACTTGACAATGTTACTGACATAATCATACATATTTGAGTTGCTGTAACTCAGGTGAAGGGATGAGGGGTGGACTGTGTGTAAATTCACTACTTAATTTTGGTATGGGGAAATCTCTTTTGTTGATGTGGGTAAAATTTGTGAAGACTGTGTGTCTAATATATATTTTAATGATAATTCTTAAATATCTGATTTGCAGAGGCAAGGGGTGGAATGTGTTTGGTTTGTGCCTAGTGGGGTTTTGGTAGCAAGGGAGGAGGATACTGGTGTGGCTCCCTGTGGCAGGTGCAGCCTCCCCAACAGAAAGGTGACAAAAACAGGGCTTGCCAGAGCGGTTTGACACCACACAGCCATTAAACCGTGCCTCGCAGTGAGTAACTGATACCTTTGGGTCTAGACCGTTATCCTGTTTCTGTCATGGGCTTGACCCCAACCCATCAGAATGGGTACAGTGCACCCTTGACTAGGGTATAAATGGAGCCCAGCCAGAGAACCAGCTGAGTTGGTTCTTTGCAGAGCAAGTTGGACTGGCAGTTGGACCCTCCCCTTGGATACATCGTACAAAGATACTTCCATGGATTGAGTGAGTCATCCCTTTTTCAGGTGAGTCATACCTTTGGGTACCCTTGTGTGGGAGTTTTTCCCTTTATGAATGAGTGTACACACATTTTGCTTCATCTATTCTTAAGAGTTTAGGAATTAGTTGTGTAGTAGTTATTTACCCAATAAACACCTGAACTGGTAATTTGACTTTTTTCAGGAGTACCAGGCAACTTTGGTTGCAATAAATCACTATTTTCAGATAGCTGCTGCTGTCTGTTTTGTGGGTGCCTTCATGACACTCCTGTGAGAAACTTCAAGAAAGCTCCCCTAGTTGCAAGCTGGATTAACTTCTAGCCAAGGTCAAGCTAATCAGCACCTATTTGATAGCATACTTAAGAAGGGAAAACCTGTTGGGCGAGTTCCTTTGTCTTGGGAGAAATTTTGTTTTGGAGAGGAGTGCGACAACCATGTGGACAGCCAAGTTATTAAAGAAAGAGGAAGGGAAGCATGCTGGAGCAGCCATTCCCCTTCGACTTGTGGTAAGATGGCAAGCTGAGTCCTTGGAGCCCTCATAGATCAATGCTGGAGAAGAATCTCATCTGCAGCCTGTGGAGGACTGCGTGCTGTAGCAGGAGACTGATCCTGAAGACAGCTGTGACTCTTGAGTGAAGCCTATGATGGAGCAACCTGTTTCTGGGAGGACTGCAGCCTGTGGAAGGGATCCACACTAGTTGGAAAAGTTTGTAAAGGGCTGTCTCTCATGGGAGGGATGCCACACTGCAGCAGGAGAGGACTGTGGGGAGTTTTCCCCTTGAGGAGGAGGGAGCAGAAGGAACAATATGGAACAGATTGGGATTGACCCCAATCAACATGCCCTGTCCCCCTGTGCCACTAGCAGGGAGGATACAGTAGAGATGGGCCTAGGAAGAAGAGAAGGGTCGGGGGAAGGTGTATTTTAAATCTGGTTGTATTTATTATTGTCCTATTCTGATTCAGTTGGTCAATTGGTGGTGATTTTGTTTAAATTAAATTGATTTTGTTTCCCCAAATTGAGCCTGTCTTTTGCCCGTGACCATAATTGGTGACTGTACTTTCCTTGTCCTTAGGCTCAACCCTCAAGCCTTTTGTTGTATTTTTCCCTTCCTATCCCTCTGGAGAAGGGTAGGAGTGAGAGAGCACCTGCATGGTTGCTTTGTTGCCAGTTGGGTAGGCTCAAACCAACACAGCCTCCGATGTACATAGGCAAAAAATTGTATCACAGTGCAGCCAAATCTGTAGATACTGCTGGCATGTTTCAAAATATATTAGTCAGGTACAACTGAATAAAGCATAGAATATTGCTCATGTATTGAAGAAAAGTTTTCAGACATTTCAGTTATTCACAAATTTTTTAAAGTTCTAATAAGCGGAAACCACCCCCTTGTAACAGTTTATAACTTATCATGTAAGTGTTGATTTACTCAATTTACTCAAATTGTTTCTATCATTTTCCTCAAAAGGTACAAAGTTGCACTAAGCACTACATTGAAATCCCAATATCCCAAAAATCCTTAGACGTAAACCATTGCCCAGGTGTGGGACTGGAAGTAGATCTAACCTTATTCTCCAAAGGAGTTTGGAGTGAAAGGTGGTCTACTATGGGACCAACATGACCAAATGGAGGGCTCCTGACCCTCTTCCATCTTCAATCCCTGTGATAAATACCCTAACCCAATTCCAAACCATCTTACTGTGTACAAACATTTACTTGCACACACACTGTAATCATACCACATATTGTAGAGAGAACACAGCTGAATGCAAAGTCCAAGTCATGTACACCATGCAGTATATATATTGTAATTATATTGGTTTTGTTAATCATTTTGCCTTACAGCAAACAATGTAGTGACCTTGCCATCAAAGCAAACCTCAATTTCTTGCTATGCTTTATCAAATTACTAAACTTGGCTAATAAGTTGTATAGTTGCTTTCATCTGAGTGAGGTGCATTCCACTTGTTTCGTAGCAAAACAAAAGTCTTAAGCAGACACTTAGGTGATTTGTCTTAAGTGAAAACACTCATCCACAACAAAATTGGCGTAGTCAGCAGGATGGCAATCCAAGTCACCAATTAGTTGCAAAAACATGGCATTAGCCCAAATCCCAGTTTTCCCACAGAATGAATGTGTGAGAATTGGTGTGACTAGAAAGCAATAGAAAAGCAGTTAGATGCTCTAAGGGGTTTGACTGTTGATGCCAAAGACAAAGGCAATAATTTGCAAAATACTGGGCATCTGCTTAGATGCAGGATGTTGTGCCTAAAAAGAAATAAATGGGAAAGTGAAAGGTTTGCTTGATGAAATAAAGCAGCTGCAGGAACTACTCAAAGAGTCTCAGTTAAAAAATCAGAAGTTAGGGAAAATTATGCTAATACCATCCCCGAAACCCTTGGACATAGTTAACATCAGAAAACGAATAGTATCCCCTGAAAATCTGGCCTGTAATATCTGGAATGACTCAGATAGTGAACATAACACCTTCTACTCACCTGAGCATATTACCAAGGTTAGAATGATCAGTAAAACAGAAGAAACTACTGGACCATGGGGTGGAGTGGGAGACCACACTAGAAAAATAACGCCCTTTGATTCAATTCAGATGGCTAATTTCAGGAGCATTATGGCCATAAACCTGAGGAAACTGAAACTGAATATTCAAGGCATGTGAGCTTAACTGGAGGAGATGAACCTTACTGAGTGAGGATGAGGCAAATGGATATTTGGGATCAGGTGTCTTTTCAAAGGGTGGACCTGAACCCCCAAATGCCTCTCACTCAATAACAAGCAGAGTGACATACTGAGCTGGAGAAATCGATGTGTTGGAATGAGGTGATCCTGTCATACCTGTAAAATCTCTAGATGACCTCTCTATTGCCATAACAAAAGCTGCCTGTACACAGGCCATGCATGAGTGAACTCCACACAACGTGCCAGTTTCAAGAACTGTAGATTTTAATATGCCAGAACCATTAATTGGGGGAGCTTTGTCTATGCTTAAACAATACATTATTGCAGAGTGGGACAAAATCAGAAGAGACATGATATTTAACGCCCTCAAAGACTTGAAGGTTAATGACAATGCTGCACAAATAGTCATGAAACACAAAAAAGTACATGATAAATGGCAATATAAGGCCGTTGCCTTAGAAATCGACACTGATACAGAAACACCGACTGAGGGTATTTGGTTTACCAATGCCTCAGCAAAAAGAATAGAGGGTAAATGGCAAGGCAAGGCTGTTGTCTTAGAAATCAGCATTGGTAAACAAGTAATAGAAGATGGTCAAGGTAGTCAAGGTAGTGCACAAATAGAAAAATTAAGGGCAGTTGTTCTAGCAGCACAATGGAGCAAAAGCTAGCTATGTCCTCTCCTATGCTGTGTGGGCAGATGCTACCCAATGGCTATGTAAGTGGAAAGGTCTTAACTGGGAAGTAAATAGAACCCCAGTATGGAGGACTGAAGATTGGCAATTACTAATAGACATAGCCAGAAAAAACACTATTTCAAATGGGGTGGGTAAAAGCTCACACCAAAGATGATAAACCAGCCACAAACTGGAACAGACAAGTAGACACACTAGCCCGAATTAGGGAAATACTATCAGAATAAGGATCAAATTTACAATGGTACTGACTGGGGGAACAGTTATATGCCAAATTAGGACACACAGGATGAGAACCACTTCACTTCGCATCTCAGAGCAGAGCTTGGCCTATAAGCAGAACACTTTGTGAAACTGTCCTTTCAAAATGACCCCAGCATAGATTAAAATTACAATTAGATTGCCCAGCTGAAGCACCACCTCTGCACATTAAAGTAGGAAAAGCTTTGTGATCTACCTCTCAGGTGGTTTATATTGGTCCGCTTAAACCTTCTGCAGGATACCAATATATACTGACAGAAGTGTAAGTCATGGCAACCAAGTGCCAAAAAGACAAAGGACAAAATACAGTGAGAGGACTATCATACTGGTTCTCGAATCTGCTTTTTCCTGATGTAATTCAGAGGGATACTGGTTCACACTTGTCATGTAGAGAGGTGTAAGAATGGGCAAAACAGGAAGGATTCCAGTGGTTATTCCACACCCCTTACTGTTCCCAGTCAAACAGGATGGTGGAAAGGGCAAATGGGCTGTTAAAAAAGAGCCTTACCTCACAGGAGATTCACTGGGCCACTTGACTTCCCAAAGTGATCTAAGTAATGGGTACCGGCCCACTGGGAGCCCTGTAAGCTAAGCATTCTTTACAACATCTGAACAGAGTGCTCCACCTGCAGGGAAGAGACTGTACCCAGGTGTTCTACCTTTGGGAAAATGAGAACTTCCTGTGGCCTTATAGCCAGTAAATGGTCAATCTGCCTTCCACTGATATCATACCAATGACCTTAACCAGACTCTGTTGCAAATTTGCTTGGGAAGACACCAATGGAAGTGATGCCAAGCATAGAATCAGTGCAGAGTGGATTTTCCCATCTTTCTAATGGGGTAACTCGTCTGGAAAACCCCACCAAGACCAGTCTACTTTACTTTTTTGGTTTGCAGAATCAAAAATACATTCCCTTGCTGCTGTGGAAGATGGTGATGATCTTCGCCTCCCCTTGAACACAGACTTGTCTCAACTATTTAGCTACAGGTATATAAACAGAAATAAGCCCTCTGTATTATCACTGGCAGACATAGCATAGATGCTGAAATTTTGACAAACAAAATAAGCTTAACAACAAGCAACTGATATCAATTGGAACACCCATTGTGATCCTCTCTATCTGCATTAGGCACCAGTCAATGGCTGAGATCTGATGTATTACCTCAATGGGAAAGAATTAACAACAAAACCCACCAACTAATTGCAAACACATTAGGCGCAATCCAAACTAATGTCTCTCTTGTTCTTAGCTGTATTCAAGCTCAGCTATGGATACAGTCCATCATAGCAGCAATCATAAGAGATGGTGAGAAAGGTATTTTGTCTATTGAAATTTAAAAGGCAATTTGTGATAAAGCAACCAAATTGGAAAGATAATTCTAATCCTGGTGGCGTCTGATTAATCTCATCGTATGCTTTGGTACAAGTAATGTAGTGACTTTGCCATCAAAGAGAACCTTGATTTCTCGCTATACTTTATCAAATTAATAAACATTGTTAATAAGTTGTATTGCTGCCTTCATCTGAGTGAGGTGCATTCCACTCATTTTATGGCAAAATAGAAGTACCCATTCCTTGCAGACGTTCCCAATACTGGAAATCTGCATTTTGATAATGTCTGCAGACACACTGTTTTCTAAGAGTAAATATCAGCTAAGTCTAAAATGCAATATATGGCCTAAAAGATAATTAGTGTAGGTTACAATAATAAGTCCCTCACTCCATCTTGAAATTTTGTGGAACTGTTTCAGCTTGAAAAATAGCAAATTGAAAATAATGAACATATAAAAATAATATTATAACTTGCATGTGTATCTGTTTTGATCCTCTTACCTATGACTAAAGGAACAATCTAAGAGGAAATATATTCTGAACAACATTAATTAATTTAAATTTAACAGGTGTTAGGAGAAATTCTTGGGGAAAAAATAAGTGATAGAAAATGCTAGAGTAAAACCATAAGTAGACACAGTTTAAATTGCATTTATATAAGATCTCAATTAATTTCTCCATTACTGTCTTGATGTCTTGCCTGAAGTAATAATTATTGCATTTAAATAGAGAATCTGAGGATACTCTAAGAACAAGTAGGCAGATAATAAGTGGAAAATGTAGCTTTTATACTCTTTCAAAGGGTCCTCAGCACTGGAATTGCATCTATTTGACAGTGACGCATACAAGCAACTTCACATTTGCAGATTTCACTGAGTCCAATAAGACTTCATAAATGCACAGTATTACATTAAATATTTTCTTGAAATAAGCAACAAAGAAGCAAATTTTATAAGCTTGACTTACTCTACTCCAATCCAAATTCTTGGGAAATAATGACCAAATGTTGTAGGAAACCCCACTAACTGCTGTTAAGGTCCTTGTTCTGCTGACCTGTTGGCCTCTTTTTAACATAATGCATGTGTCCACAAAATACTTTTTTTTTGCTGTTACCATTCCTGTTCAGAAAAAGCTGGTGAGTACAGGCCTATGACAAGATAACAGTGATGCATAGCATCTTTTTTGCTGTTTATTCTGTGTTTCTGTTCTGTTGGTGGGGGTGATTTTTTGTGCTGTTTTGGTTTTGGCTTTGTTTTCAAGAAAAGTGGAAGAGGTAGCAGACACTAAAACGAAGGAGAAATCACTGTTTCTTTGGAGAAGTTACTAAGCTTGTTTGGCAGGCACAGTTCAGACTACGAGATTAAACTGGTCAGGATGACACAAAATGCATCTGGAAACCTGCAGGTTATAAAGAGACTGAGAAGTGGCACCAAGAAAAATGGAGCAGACAAGTGATGCTGGAGATACAATCGAAAGTGGAAAGGACAAAGGAACTTTATATGTCATTAATATCAGTTAACTGGTATTAAGCCTAGAAACAGGGAACTGCTGGGAAGGATAAAGCAGGTGAGAAACAGCCTGTAGAGTAGTCTATTTTTTTTTTTTCCCTTTATTTGATTTGAGTTGTTTTTTAATTCAGAAAGATTAATTTTGTATTTTTTTTATTCTAATACAATCTGGGTTTTCTACTTTAAATATCTTTTGGTCTGTAATTCACTACAAAAAGTATCACATGCTTATTTCCTTCAAAGCTCTGGCTGACTGGAGGTCTTGTCAAAGTAAGAGAGTGAACATTTTACACGAAGGTAAAAGAAGAGGAGTTAAAGAATTGCTATAAATGTTACAAAGTGAGAAAGATTACAATATAGTTGCCACACAGTTTAATATTGGGCACCTTTGTTATTATGATTAACGTCTTGTGTGGCAGTAGGGAAGATATACAAGTGGTAGGATTTAGACTGTTATATAAAAAAAACCTGGAATGAAAGAAAGAATCAGACTGTACAAATGAGAGCTATAGAAAAACATACATATTTGTAGGTGACCACACATGCCTTGTCATGTGTGTGCAATTTTAAAATGCAGATAAATGTAAAGTGCTGTAGGTGGGTATTCTTTTTTTAACCAACTATGCATTACACTTACATTAACAATAAATGATTCCAGCCAATACAACATACTAATCTGAAGGCAGTTGGCTCTCTACTGCTTGAAGCTGTATCAGTGTGTAATAGGATAGAACAGAATAGAATTCTCCAATTCAGACATAAGCCATAGTATTTACATAGAGTTACTAATAAAATTATCTCTTCACTGTAGTAGGAATACAGTATACATGACTTTTAGAGCTTATGAACATAAAATTTAATATTTGTATGGGTTCATGAAAAATGGCATAGAAAACTATGTTAACCCTCAGAACTTACCCTTGTTAGATATTACAGGAATCCCAGCAAGGCTGTGTAAATTTTCAAACAGGCTATATTGTAATCCTTGGTTTGCTGATAAATCAAGGATTTTATAATATATACATGACACTTTCTTTGGTTGACAGAGCTCTAGTAAGTACACAGTTTGCATCTAACTTTCCCTTCAAAGATCTGTTTTGACAGTAGGCAACATACTGTGTGAACTACATGCCAGACTCACGAGTTATACAGACGTACATCCCTGGACCCCTGGGCCCATCATCATGTAGGAAGGAAATGGTTGGGTCAGTGACCCAGCAAATTATGAACAAATTCATCTGTACTTAGAACAGACCTGTAGGCACCTACATTTTGCACAGAATGACTCCTTGCAATCACCTATTCTACGTGTTTAAATGAGAGATCTGCATTTCATTACAGTGCTCCTAGTTTCAGAGCAATGTTCTCTGAGAAGCTGCCAAGAGGGTTGAAACGTAATGTTAAGGACATATTGGGTGTTAAATCAATGCTGAAATCTTCAGAGTATTTAGCAGTTACTCAATGCATGCAATTTTAATCCAGGAAAATAATTTGATACTTATGTACCACATACATACTTATCCAAGAGGTATCCAAATCATCATTTTTGCATCACATATTCATAATAAACTTCTCAAAATATTGAAAACTTTTCAGAAATGTATATTTACTTTAGATTAAAGGTCAGCACTAGCAGTGACATTTACATCTCTATATGAATATCTTTGGTACCTGTAAGTGATATGCTTGTGTTGCCATTTCTGTCCTGTTAGCGCATAGCGTTTTCGACGAATGGTAAATTTGGAGCTACCTCTTGTTTGGTCAGGCACACCACATCGAGGTTTCTTCATCCAACTGCAAGAAACAGCACCAGAGAGTTAAAGCAAAACGCAAGAAAAATCATAACCACTGCACCCAACTAATAAAAACTTCATATTTTTGAAGTTACGGTATTATCATCTTTGTGTGTACATACAATAATGAATAACAGAAGAAACAGTTACCTTGATACCAACTATCTAGTGGAACTTCATTGCGTTCCATGACATTCAGAAATCTATTTCTTTGCTGTTATTTTTCCTAGTTTCTTTTGTTACAGCCTCTCAACAAAGACTTGAGAACTGGACAAATCTTTCACAGTCAATAATTTATCCTGATTCACTCAAGGAAGTTATGATGATCTGTATTACTAGCTTGCTCGCAGAAGGTGAAGTTAAAGTACATATACAAAGATTTAGTCAAATCATGAGTTCCTAAATTATTTTTTTGTATTCTTCTTTTTTATCTCACTGCCATAATATTTAAATAAGCCTCAAACTCTTTCAGTCAGAGACTAGGATTTTTTTTTTATTTTTTTTTTTTTTAATTCAAGACACTGATACTGTTAACTTGATGATATTGTAAAGTTCTTCTATCTTAGTTTCTTCCCACACAATGGAAAGTATCTCATTGCAACTGTAATGTCCTACTGAGGATATTTAACTCAACATGTCTGCTTAAGAATATTTAATGCTTTGCACAAATCAAGCTGAAAAGTACTAAATTCTAGACAACAAAAATGACCATTGCAGTACCATTAGGCTTTCAACAGAAGTGCTCAAATTTTACAGCGACATTTGATATTTCAGTGTTTTCCAGTATTTCAAAAATTTCAATTTTTTTTCAGCATGCCAAGTATATCAAAATTAGGATGATATCTAGTTCAAGCGCATGAACTCAACTACAGTATGATTTAACTGTTTCTCATTTGTTGTCTACGGGGTTATGTAGCTTGCATTAAAGTGAACAAAATTCAGTTGAAGTTATTATTTTATATGAGCTGATTAGCTGCAGAAGAATTTACCATCAGAAAGATGGTAAGACTAAAGACATTCACTACAAAAAGTAAAATATATATCTCCTCTGCTACTTTTCCAGTTCATTTGACTTTAATTCTAGGATGCCAAATAATTACTGATGTAAAAGCTATAGTTTTCTGATGTTATTTACCAGAAGAGTAGTCGTCCCCTGTATTCAGGCTTGCATGAATGAATATCTGACCAGTAAACTAGCAGTTAAGCATTGTTTCATAAATAAATATATAAACAGCAGCTATATGTATGTATGACTGGATGACAGTAAAGTAATTTGAAATGTCATCCCAGAATGTAGACTCCTTTTAAAACATGCACAGGTAATAAAAACTCAAAAAAAGAATTAGCCAACTGTCATGGTTACAGGGGCTGGGACCAGTTTATCCTTATGTGGGTAGAACCAAAACTGTATATTCTATACTCTCTATGTCAGTGCTCATGGGCTGTTAAGAAAATCATGGGTAGCAGCTGCCCAGGACAGACCTCACACCCCAGGCTATAACAGATAAGGAAAGAGGTTCAAGGTCAGGGGAGATGTTAACACCTTCCCACCCAGCAGGAGGAGTCCTCCCTGTTAATGGGCCCATCCATGCCTCGCCCCATGACTCATACAGAGCTCCCCCCAGGAGCTATTTCTGTTTAATGGACCATCAAGGACCCACTGCATGACTCATAGACTGATATCAACCCATTGTGAGATGCTCCACCCAGGGGGAGGAGCCAAGTGCTCCCACCTGGATATAAACTGGGGTTCAGTACAGCACAGGGGGCCTTACCCACTGGATTTCCAGAGGACAAGAGCTACCAGATCTTTTCTACGAGACCACTGTTTCATCTGGACTGCTACCACCACCCTAACTACAGAGTATCAGGTTGTATTCTGACTCTGTGGTTTTACTATGTATTATTGCTTTTTTTTTTTTTTTTTCTTATTATTAAATTGTATTTCTGACTTGGAGTCTCTCACTGGTTTGTTTTCAAACCACTACACCAACCAACTTTCATCGTTTCCAGAAGTTATGCTTAGTTCAATATATGCAAAATAAAGAAAACCATCTTGTCTTGTCCAAAGAAAATGTGAAATATTTGCACTAAAAAGGAGCTGCGTGTGTGTTCTCAAAAAATTACACAATGTATTGATTTTATTTCAGTTCTGTATTCAAGGAATGAAATTTGCATTGTCAACATTACACCTTTGTTGTATTGACAATATACAAGACAAACCATATTGCATATGGAATGAATTTTTAGAGATGGACTAACCCAGTCAAAATCAGTCACACTCATTTTCATAAATCTGCATGAAAAGGTTTAAAAGTGGAGCCAGACTCCACTTCATCTATGCTGTACCTATGGGTATATAGCAAAGTACCATTTAAATGCCTAAGTAGGAGTTAAACTCACCAGCCCATGGGAAAACACAACTTTTTAGTGGTAGTACCAAGATGGCACTGCCACCCACTTATACTGGTAAAGACTGTAGGAGTGCCTGAACCTTTGATAGGTGACACATCCATCAAGTAGTAAAAGTGGGGAAGCCAAAACTTACGTATTTGACTGCCTGAACTGAAGACACTGAGTTCATATTTAGCTGTTTCAGCTAAGAAACACAGAAAGAGTCGCTCCAGTTTCTGGTCAGAATAATTACAAGGTATGCATGACACATAAACTGGTTGACTATTATTTGTATTTGCAAGGAAGACAACCTTCTTTCCCTGGTGTCGCAAAGACAATACTGCAAAATCTATACAAATTTACACCAACAGCATTTGTTGAAATACCCTGTAACTTTTCTTCAGGTTCCTCTGTATCTTTTAAAAGAAGTCTTGATTCAACAAAGTAGACATTAGCAATTTCTGGGATGAAATATTGTTGAAAAGTTTAATTTGCTCTATTAATAAAAGACAATGAAGGCAAGCAGCAGATCTTAGAACAAAGGGTGGTTCTATTCTTCTTAGTAAAATAGTATCATCAAATTACGCTTCATCAGATTATATTAAACTTGGCTCAGACCTCAAAAACCTTTTTGAAACATCAGTAATACTTTTTCACAGTGTATGTTAGACCAGCATGTAGTTACCATGCATTTTAATGACAGGATATATCTAAATTATGCTGTTGAAACTGAACACACAATTGCAGAAAAAGACATATAGGTAAAAAAAGATCACTGTTCTCACCTTAAGGTGATCTCACTACTATCACAAGAAAGAAGCAAGGAGCAAAGCAAAATCAAATAATTATTATATTTTGTTAGAAACACTGTACAAGAATGTCGGGGTCTTGTACAAAATAGTATAATCATATCACTTTTAATTGTATCGATTCAAGGCAGTATCTTTAAATCTATTGAATTAGGCCTCATCCCCCACAAAAAAGTTCAAGTTATTTAGCTTAACTGATGGAGACCTATTTTAGTAACAGGATTTGCTCACTAGCAAGCCAGGGGCAGAAAAGTTTCAATATTCCAAGTTGTGAATTTAAAAAAAAACAAAAAAATCTTCAAAGCTGTTATTGAAATAACCTCTCAAGTTATGTCAAAGGTTCAGTTCTCTTGCAGAAATAACATAAAATGTTTTACACTTAAAATTGAATATAAAAAGTCAAGAACAGTAGGTAGCATAGATTCAAAATTCAACATTATAGCATCTTACTAGAACTACTGACAATCCATTTTTAGCAAAACAAAATATAGCCCAAAATAACATTGTGAAATTCAAGCAGTCACAATCCATTCTCACATTGATTTTGAAGTGACAGGTACCTATTGAGAATATTATGCTTGTATCCTTATTGGTTTGGATGGGCAGAAGATGTTCCATGTTGTCATGGTGGCCCACTAATGTTCTTACTGTTCTTACATGAGGACTGGGACTGTGGCTGACACACAATATAAACCCTAATGTAAATCAAACAGAAGGCTTTGAACAAATAATTTGTTAGTTTTCAGGAAATTATCTTACTGCAAAATTTAAGGAAAGATGCAATTTGCAGCTGAAGATTTGGACTCTCACCAAAGCTACCAACTAGATCTTAGCTAAGCTAAATTTAGCAGTTAGAATTTTAAACAAATTATTACATGATTAGCATGGGAGTTCAGTATTTTCTAGCACAGAAATGAGGCAAAATATTAACAACTTCTGGCAGATATATTTTTACTTTTTTTTTTTTTTTCTTTTAATATGTGAAACATTTTTTTTAAGCAGTAATTGTTCTTACACTGACTGGGAGGAAGAATTCTGCCAGTAGTGATCATTAATGTTCATGACATTTGGGGATACCCAGTGTGTAATATGCTCTTCTGTCTGGGAAGGAACTGACAAATAAAACATTCATTTTTATTTTCTTCTAAATCTAGCTGCTGTTAACATAATTGGATCAAGGTCTTGCATGCTCTTGATTGCTTGTTGGAGTTTAATTACTTTTTTTGAAATAATAGTTTTTAATCTGAAAAAGGTGCACACTGGTTATGACTTTGCTTCTTTTCCATCTGCTTCTATCTTGCACAAATCTTTTATGCAGCAACATCCCCTCAGAATTAACATTTTGGCAGTACTCAATAAAAAGCCTTAATTGTGACTAGGCTATGTCACATCAAGTTCCTCTCTTAGCTCCATTAGTTTGAATCTTGAGGAGCCATATATGTCAAGAGAATTATAACAGTTTAGACTCACATAAAATCTGAAAAGATTGAAACTAAAACATGTAGCAAAACTGCAATGCTCTTCCAAGGCAGGAAGAGCTTAAACTGAACTTCTAGTAACTCGATGCAGTTGCCTAACTTCTTTGCGAGCTAAGAAGTAGAATCTCTTTCTGTTTCCTCACTTTCTTAAGCCTTCAGGAAAAAG
This sequence comes from Merops nubicus, assembly GCF_000691845.1. Classification (NCBI taxonomy): domain Eukaryota; kingdom Metazoa; phylum Chordata; class Aves; order Coraciiformes; family Meropidae; genus Merops; species Merops nubicus. The sequence goes on along the minus strand of NW_008630016.1, from coordinate 41,133 downwards.
TTCTGCTCTGATGTGGAATAAAACTATTAAAACAAAACAAAACAAAACAAAAAACTCCACCTTTGGTTAAATGTTTCCAGCCCCTCCCCTACACCAGCACCTTGTTTATCCCCAATCAAAACTGCTGCTTAGGCTCTATAATGGCAGTGGTGGTGGTGATTTTGGGGAGGTTTTTGGCAGAGTAATAGCAAAAAAGGAAAATAAAAGGCAGAGTCCAACTTTGTGCAATTTGACTTAATGGCTGGAAAAAACTACAGACGTTTAAGAAATCTACTGAATGATACCGTTAAACTTCCCATGAGGAGAGACAGATATATTTTCTAAACTTTATTTGCCCTACTGTACTCTACTATTATAGGAATTACAATATATTATACTGACACTCCCCTAAGTAATAGGAAGCAAAGATGTAAGATACCGTATTTCAGGTGCATTACAATGATTTTTCTGCAAGGCTTCTGACTGTTTGCTGGTGGTACAAGATCTTATGTATAGATTTTGTACTAAAACATTTACTAATAAAACAGGACACTGAGTAAATTTCAACAGCTCAAAATTTATCATTCACTCTTATTCTATGGCTGATAATTAATGTATAAAAAGTAGAGATCACACATAAATATGATTACATCTTGCTTATTAGCCTTGAAGTAAATTTGGTTAGGAGCTCATCTGAGCATTAAAATTAGCACATTTGCCTTTTTTTAATGTAAAGAACAACATTCAGATAAAATATATGCTTTGTTACTGTTTCACAGCTTTAGTCAGCATCCTATATACAGCCATTCTATCCATTCACCAAGAAGTTTGTAATGTACCCCTATAAACTGCAAAACATATTTTGGAAATAAACATGCATAGCAGTTTTAAGAAAAGACAACAACTAGTCTTTTTCTACATAGTATGTTTGGTTTAGGGATGTTCAGAAGTCTCCTTTTTAATGAAACATTGACGTGATCAGTAATATATAAATGAAACACAGAAAATAATGTGGCACCCCATGCAAATGTCAGTATTTTCATTTGGTTTGTCATTGTCATGATACCTGTACTCAGAATTTCCCTCATATTTTTATACAACTATCATGATGTCTTTCTACCAATTATTTTTCCTTATCCCTAGCACTAAACATGCTTCATGCTTTTCAAACCACTTGCGTAACAAATTAAAAAAATACAGCAAAAAACAAGTGAATGGTGAGTAGTACAGGGAAGAAGATCACCTTTCATATTTATGCATACCAAAATACCCATTGAGAGATTATCTTTCTTTCAGAGCAACAAAACCCCACCAGAAGACTTTTTATTATGATGTTACAGGACATTATTTCTCTATTATCCCCAAAGCTGGTTCCTATCAAGTTACTACTATAACTTCTTTTAATTGTTCCTTCCTTCTGAAGATGAAGAGGTACATTATAATCTCTTCTCAAGACATGCTAGAGAAGCAGGTAAATCCTCATGCACAAGATAAGAACATATTGTTTTATGAGGTTCCTGCTGTACTCTTTATTTTGTAATCCTACTAGTGTATGTGAATATAACATTAATCAGAGAGAAACAAATGATAAACTATCACACATTTCTGGCCAAAAGAGAGTATATATACTCTCTGTGCAGATGGAAGGGGAAATTATCTCAAACTTTTACAAAATACTGCCAAAAATTATATTTATCCTTTGTCATATCTCCCAAGAATATTCAGTTGTGTTAATTGTTGGTAACTTGAGGGCACAGTTTGGTTAATAAGTTGGGTTTTTTTCTCAACACCAATGCAATGCAAATGTGACAAGTGTTCTTCTGTTCCCAACTTGACTCAAGTGAATGCAACTCCAAATGTATAAGTAAGTGCAGAATTCATCTAGCATAAGTTGTACATACTTAAGAATTGCCATGTTTTAATATATCTTTCTTTGTAGAAGGAAATCATGCATCAAAAGGGTTGGAAGATTCAGTATTCACCCAGTTGTGAAATTAATATTTTGGACTGCTGCATAGATGGATTTCTTTGTCTCTTACAGACCAGAAGTGAAGACAACCTTGCTGATATGCTGGCCAACAAGTCTGATTTAGCAAACATAAACCACGTCCCTCTGCAATTAATTTTTGGTTGTGTTAGTTTTTTTTTAGCATGCTAGCTAATACTCTAAGAGATGGCCTCCACTTTTCCTTAGGTTGCCACTTTCTATCTTCTCAGTACTGCTGACTGTGAACAGATTATCTTCCTTTTAGTGAATTATATTGCCCCTTATGAAGCTGCCACTAATGTGTCTTTAAAAGGCAACTAGTGACTGGTATAGCAGCACTCTCCCCTCAAGGATCAATCACTGAAGCTGTATAAAGAGCCTAGACTCTCTACCCTGCAGACTGGGTCATAAACATGCTTTTGAACATGGCCCTCTCACAAGGCTTTTACTGCTACTACACCGCATGTTCCAATGTCTTTTAAATTCCTAAGCTGAGGGTTGTGTGATCAACTCACCTCCCTTTACGGTAACCCTAAAATCTTCTCTGCTTTATTGCGTCTTTTCAATGCAATAATGCATATGCCAGTGCAATAAAATGATTTTTCCAATATTGCCAGCATGTTGGAGAGCCTACCCTACACTCTAAATCATAGAAAAATCATTCATGTCAGCTACTTTACTGAAAAAGAATAATGAAAGTTGGCACAGTAGGTTTGGGCTGGTGAACAGGAAATGAAGGAGGATTTATTTTTCTACCTTAAAAGGTATTTTAGAGTAGTAGAAACATATTTCAAAAAAGTAATTGCTGGATATGTAGTGGCAGTATTATTTTGTTACTGTTTGCTTTTCAAGTAGCTTTTTCTAAAATCACAAGACAATCTTTATTACATTTTAACTGGAATGTGTCCAATAAGCACTTCAAATCTTAATTCCAGATACATTTTCTTAATTGTGTACTAATATTCTTTTATTTGTTTTTTTGGTTTAGTTTTTTTTTTTTTTTTTTTACATTTTCCTGGCACATCTTTAATATCTGGCATAGTATAGAGTTCTTTGGAAGTGTCTTTTATTAGCTCTGTTTGACAGTTTCCCCGTGCTCAGTACAGTAGACTGAGACCCCGCTAGCCTTACATACCTGCAGAATTGCAAAGGGCATGCAAAACAAATCCAATTTGATTGCATGTCAAAATGACCATACCTGATCTTTTGTTACTGGAAAACATTAAATGAATAGGCCAGTGGAGTGTGTTAAAATTGTTTTCAATGAGAATGAGGAAATTTAATGATTTTCCTGTAAGAAAAGATTCTTCCAACTGTGAAAAAATTTCATGATTTTTTGCCAGTTTTGAATAGCTATCTCTGCTTCCATACTGATAATCTTTTGGCCCTTTCTTTAGTTAACCCTGAAACATTTTTTTTACAATCACATGCCCAAAGGCAGACAGCAGTTAGGCAGCTGACTACCTGCTACCATGAAATACAGAATATAAAAAAACAAGGCAAGGAGAGAGAGAAACATTTTAACTCCCCATCTGAAGCTGTGACACTATCTGGACATCCCAGGCACCCTACTTCATGTGGTACAAAGTTTTTCTGGTTCTATTTTACCCTGCTTGAAACAGAAAAGTCAAGAGCAGTTCAGTGCTGATTACTTACTCAATTGTGTTCCTGTCCACTTTTCCTGTCATATTAATGCCATAGAACTGCTGCATGGCAGCTATAGCTGATTGCATGGTTTCTGCAGAGCGCAACACCGACATTCGGGGGTCAGTTGGTGGAAGGTAGCCATACTTTTGTAACCATACCTGCAATGACAAGTGCAGTGGCTATTAAATAGAAATTAGAGGTAAATAAAATGCTCCCTAGTAATTAGTTTTGTACCATATATAATGAAGCTTCTAATTCACCAAGCATAAATCCTGTTAGTTTGGGTTAGGTTGGGTTGCTTTTTGGTTTGTTTGTTCTTTTTCTTTTTAAGAGAAGAAATTCTTTGGGGCTTTTATTTCATCTTCGTTAAAGATTTTGCTGTTTTAAGACTTACAGTGTTTTCTACCCAGGAACCAGCTCTCTTTATTATCTGAAACTGCCTGCTTCAATTATTTATTTTTTATATTTATTTATTTGTAGTTACAACTTAAGCACCTAAGCCTGGTTCTAAGCACTTCAAGAAATTTTTAAAGCAGACAAAATATAAAATCTACAATATATGCCACGTATAATTGACTGTCCACATGGTACATATTAATATTCACCAACTACAATAATAAATCCACAATAGCTCTCACACTGTTACACTATATTGCCATCATCTCTAGATCAAAAAAAAAAAAAAAAAAAAGAGATAAAATGAAAGAGAGAGTGGGGAGATATTAAGCTTCCCAACAAGAATATCAGAATCATATATTATAGGCAACGCAGGTGGCCAGGATATAGTGAAGTAGCAGTCTGTCTCCACTTAGAGAAAACTGCCTGATAAGAGGATCTTCCTTTTTAAAGTAAGATGGATATAACACCAGCTATTTGTGCTCTTAATTGTGTAGAAGTGAGAGGGAGAAAGCATGGTCCAAATAACTGAGAGCTAACTGCTGTTATCTTAATATTTCTAAGCATTTGCAAAATCTAGCCTATATAAAGCGTAGTGTAAAATTTTTGAGACCATGAGAGCATTGACACATCTTTAAATATAATCTTAGCTTCTCATCTAAGGGCTGGAACTACTTAATTGAATTAAATGCACATATATCGCCAATCTACAAGACACCATTAAATTGTATTGCTGCAGCTTCACTCTCCCCAGTAACAAAGTTCTTGTGACCCATAAATCAGATTTTCTGTTCTTTAAAAAAGAATTTATAGGTAAATAAATAAAAAAAAAAAATTGGTTCAGCCACCTCTTTCAAACATACCCCATAAATGTTTGCAGATTCTGAATCACATTAATGAATGCTATCTACCCACGCTCCCTTTATAGTGTGTTGTGGGCTCTGTCTGCCTCATAAAACAGTTTTGGGTTTTTTATCTGTTTATACACACTGTTTATACACAGCCTAACACCAAACTGTGTAGCCTACAATTTTTCAGGCTCAAGTTTAGCTTGCAGAGTCTACCTGATTCAGTTTTGTAGCAGATTAACCAGGTTTGTTGTGTACTCCTCTTTTCTGGACCCAGTGAAGAATCTCAGAGGAAGAACTCAATGCTGAGGCTCACTTGTCTAATACTGAACATGTATTATAGGTGAACATTGGCTCAGTGTAAATGAAAGATAGGGGAAATCTTCAGGTTATGAGTTCAGGTATTTGTAATTTAAACAGATTTACCTTCTCATAGTGCAGTTCAGATGCAATCTCATCCATGTTCATGAGCTCCACAAAACAGGGAGACACAGTACAGACAGGATTAAGACCCAGCCTAACCTCTTTCATCTCCACACTCTCTCTACACTATCTCTATGTACAAGAATCATTCAGAATAAGAATACTGCTACTTCAAGTGAAGTTTTGGGGCAGGACTTTTTTGTCCTGCAGCACAATGAAAGCCATGGTAACCTCCCATGGCAACCTCTCATGGTAACCACATTAAAACACAGCTGGCAGACAATGGATTTCATCACTTCCCTCTCTATTATGGTGCTTTACTATCCTATCGCTGTGAAGTTTGCCTTAGAGTTGAATCTCCTTTAGTATAATTTAAGCCTGTAACTTCTCATTTTACCTACCACAGGTGAGGGTAACTGATTATTCCTTTCCTCTCTGCAGCAGCCTTTTATGTATTTGAATGCTCTTATGTGAGAGAGTTCAATAAAGAATCCTCTTGTATAATCTTATTTTATTGTCCACATTAACCTCCAGGAAACCAGAAGTTAAAATCTGACTTTACTAAGCATCTGCTTGTGCTAGATTTGTATCTTGGTTCCCATTGTTAGCTTATTAGCAAACACTGGAGTTTAGCTCAAGTGCTAGGATTAATTCAGAAGGATATGGACACTCAAACACTTCATCCTGAAAAAAAAAACAACCACCACCACACCAAAAAAACAAAAAAACCAACAACAACAAAAAAAAAACTTTTTTTTTTTTTCTCACTAATGGAACTTCAAGGATTATGTCCCATTTATCTATAAATTTAAAAATTATAAAACAATGCTTTTGACACACTTTCTCCACCAGAAAATTCCTTCACCATAATTCATTTTTTTTTTTTTTTTCCATAATTGCAAAAAAAAAGATAAACAAAATCCACTGGTGTTGTAAGCTGTAGAGACGCTAGGAGTTTGTTGAGGATCTGCCGCTTTTACAGGAGTCCATGGAACCTGTAAGTGCTCAGCATGTGAGCTGTATCACTTTCCAGATTTTGGATGTCATTGACTAGATGCCTAAGGTTCGGGGGTGGGTGGGGTTCTGCTATGATGAAAAGAACTTTCATTTTACTTTGTAATTGCTACTAGTGTTACATTATACAGATGATCTGGGTATGGAATAGATAGCACTTTTTCACATGCCTATATGTTTGTCTCCCATAAAGGATAAAGTATGGACTAACTTAAAGTGTATTAAATACACCAATGGACTTCAATCATTCAGACCTTTTCTTGACTGGAAAGAAATTCCTTCTAATTTGGAAGAAAGGGTGTTCTTAAAACCAGTATGTTGACACCAAACTATTACTAAGAACAAAGAAAACCCATACAACAGCATTAAAGATTAAGCAGTAATATTATGAAAATAAACAGAGTTTCAGAGATATTACTGATTTCTAAGAAGGTAACTCTTCAAGAAATTATTAATGCTCCTAAATGACAGACAGTACATAGTATACGCTACAGTACAATTATGTTCTGTGAACCTGAAAGCTCAGTAAATCAGTCTAATAAAGTACAGATCAAAACAATTTCATAAACGCCTTCAGTAGCACAGCTGCATATCATTATTATTCATGTATTCCTGTTCCTTTTATAGATTTTATCAAACAAACAAAATTCTTGTCTGCACTGAGAAAAACTGTGAGATTACATAATCTCGAAATATTTTGACTTTTGTTTCTTAATACACTTCCACCAAAGACACTAGAAGCGAAATGATTTTAAATGTCTGAGTAATTAATCATAGAATCACAGAATGGCCTAGGTTGGAAGCGACCCTAGAGATCATCTAATCCAACCTCCTGCCACACCATTCTTGATGCATCCCAGGATACGGCTGGTTGCCTGGGCTGCACAAGCCCATTGCTGAATCATGTTGAGCTTCTCATCAATCAACACCCCTAAGTCAACTAAAGAGATTTATATTATCAAAAAGCATACAATTAAGAATATAACTTGCACTGATCACCACAGGATTTAGCAGATCAAGTGCTGATGTCATTTTGAAATGAGATTGAAGGCTTCTACTATGGTATGGATATATAAGATAGCTCTAGAAATAGTATCCTCGTGACCAGGTCATTTCTCCATTAAGGCAACCTACTCATGTCTAATAGTGTGTTTTCATTACAGACCTAACTATTGCAGCTAATACTGACTTTTCACTGACAACTTGATAGACAGAAAAGACAGACAGAAGTGTTTACACAAAGCACTGTAGAGACTATTCTGCTGGCTTTCCCACCGCCTATCTCTAATGCCACCAGTTCCTTAGCAGTGATGTTCTCCCGTTTTGACAGAAGACACCGATATGAATTTACAGAATGGTTATATTGTGTACAGTATATATCTAATGAGCAAAATACTTCCAAATAAAAGCATATAACAAGAACATATAGACCAGGAGAGTCTAACCTAGTCTATGATAAATGTCTGCAGAATGAGAATAAGAATTTCGATAGGTAATACAGTAGCTTAATGGTTATGATTTGTTTGCTAACTATGCTTGGAATTTCAGATAACTAATCCTTAAACAGTTAAAAATAGCTTACATGTCCAGAATACATTCATCAGGGATGACTTGAAACTCACAAATCCACTTCTTGGAAATTGTATAGCCAGGTGGAAAAGATCTTAAATAGAAGGAATCACCTTCAGACCAAGCAACTATCTTGTTTGTCATTATGAACATGTCAAAAAGAAAAAGTGAAAATACCAACTTGCAATACTAAGTTTTCCAGTGACCTAAACTGGAAAGTGATGAACAACTTCTTTTGTGAATAACTATGATAACCCCCCAAAAAAGAAGAAAAAAAAGACAATGTAGATGTGGTACTGGCATAGTATTAGACATATTAATGACAGTAACCTTTATTGTTCATCACAGAATTTGTAACAAACAATAACTCTGAAAAGTCTGTGGGATGTATAGGTTGCACAGTACTTAGATGCAGTACTAGAAGTAGCAGAGCTGAGCTCACAGTGGGCTGAAGAAGAGGATAAAATAGGCTTTACTGAGTTCAGTGTTGTTGCAGCTAGATAGCTCAGAAGTAGTTGAGGCATCTCCACTGTTCTAGTATGTATATGCGTGCAGGTTTTTTTCTGCACTATAGCTACAAAACTGGTGTGAAACTCAACATTCATATTATAAGACTCTCAGTACCAAACCCAATTTATCAGTACATGGTCTTCTATGTCTCTTACTACATGAAGTCAGGAGAGAGGGGACAGTGTGGAATTTCCCAATGGAAGCATATGGTGACTGAGATACTTTTAAAAGGGAGTTCCTATTTGCAGTAACTCCGTTATAAGAAACTGCAGCCAAAGCCCAGAAGCTCTGCTTAGTGAGTGACTTGAACCAAACAAGGAGTGGCAGAAGTAAAAAGGCAAAATATATTCAAAACTGTTTGCTGATTTTGTCCCATTTATCATTTG